>NC_143505.1:47561439-47864469 GCF_051622355.1 Phaseolus vulgaris
TTATCCAGGTCTTGCCACTTGTGGAAGTATTTTTCGTGGGAGTATGGAGGAGTTTATTGGAGCTTTCTTTACGTTTCTTGATGTTCAAACTGCTTTGGTTGTTGAATTTTATGGAGTTATATATGCTTTGGAGGAAACTCAAAAGTTGGGACTTACTAATGTCTGGCTGGAATGTGACTCTGCCTTGGTTTGTGCTGCGTTTACTGCTAGGACAAATGTTCCTTGGATGCTTCATAATCGATGAAATACTTGCCTTGATTACTGTGGAAAAATCAGGTTTAGGGTTACTCATATTTTTCGTGAAGGGAATGCGTGTGCTAATAAGTTGACAATTTAGGATTTATTCATAGAGAATCGTTTCATTGGTATAATAGGCTTCCATCTAATATGTTCTTAGAATTCTTTATTAATAGGTAAAGTCTACCTATGTATCGTTTTCGTTAACATATGGATTTTGGTCTAGTCCCGCCATATTTTTGTATTTTTTTTTTAATAATACTTTTTTCATGTGATGACAAATGATTGTTGTTACTTGAGGTGTGAGCCTAGCTAAGATGTCAAGTAACATAGTAATGCCTAACATGAAAGCTTTTTATAAAAAAAAGAATACAAAATGCATCCTTAATATTTGTTTGAAAGGAGTTTTTTTTAAAAGATAATTTATTTTTACAGTAAAAAAATTCAAAAGAAATTGAAATTTCATAATTATATTAATGATTTGATTTATTTAAAAGTAAAAAATTAACTTAAAAGAATAAAAAATTTAAAATTCATCATAATCTCAAATTTAGTTCTTTTATTTTTTATTTTCTCTTCAACTCAATTTTAATCAAAGTCTAAAATAAGACATTATTAGCTTGACTAGAATTTGGATGTTATATCTACACATTTTTTTACAAATGTTGGTAAAGGTCTTTTTTCAAAGTAAAGTAGATCATATTTATTTTTTTAGTCGACATCATTGAAGTTATTATATTGTTGAATAAGTTAGAGTTATTTTCCAACCAACTTTGCTTGATCTCAAACTTTTTTTTTCAATTTAGATTACTTGAGGTTTTTTTTCAATCAACATCAATTATAATTATTTTTTAGATAATATATAGGTTGAAGTTATTTCTCAATCAGCATTAATTAGTTAGAGTTTTCTTAGCTAACATTGAGAGATCTATTTTTTTTACGTAGTTGAAGTTTTTAATTGATGTAAGGAGTATTACTTTTCAATTTAAATGTGTTATAAATCATTATTGTTTCTCATTCTATATTAATTGGAGTTTTCTCAACCTCTTAACTAAATTGTTCACTACAAGAAAACAGCCATTTTGCGTGGGTCAAAAACGGACTCAAAAGTGAAAAAACGGACGCTTATGCGTCGGAGTATCGTCCGTTCCGCATGGAAGCAAATACAAATTAGCGTGGGCCAGAAAGTTGGACGCATCTGGCCCACGCAAAACGGACGCAACATGCAGAATCTGGGTGAACGCAAAAACAGACGCACATGCGGCGGCGACTTTTGCGTGGGCCTATCCGATGCATAATTATCAGATTTTGCGAATTTTTCCGTATGTAATTTACAAAAATTTATTTTTAATTTTCTCATTATTACTAATTATTATTTATACCTATTTATATTTTTATTAATGTTGGAAACATTCTGCACAGGATAGGATTCGACACTCGAAACATTATTATTAACATTATTATTAATATTATTATTAACATTATTATTAAAATTATTATTAATATTATTATTAACATTATAATTAATATTATAATTAACATTATTATTAATAATATTATTAACATTATTATAAATATTATTTTACATATTGTTAATATTATTAGTATTAATATTAATATTATTAATATTATATTCATATTATTAATATTATATTCATATTATTAATATTATATTCATATTATTAATATTATATTCATATTATATTCATATTATATTCATATTATTAATATTATATTCATATTATATTCATATTATTAATATTATATTCATATTATATTCATATTATTAATATTATATTCATATTATATTCATATTATATTCATATTATTAATATTATATTCGTATTATTAAAATTAATATTGTTAATATTATTAATATTGTTAATATTAATAATATTGTTAATATTATTAATAATAATAAGTATAATTAAAATCATAATAATACTAAAGAATTTGCTTGGTGTAGTTGTTAAATCTAACTTATAATCCCTTCTAACTTATAATCCAAAATCTAATAATCAACTATATTCCATGATTCTAAGTTAATTCTATAACTATCACGAAATGACTCATATTTCTCAAATTGCTTATGATACTCTCTTTCAACCTTTACAATGCACTTCTTAGTTCAACTCTTACCTTGAAAATGGACTACGGTTATTAACTTCTTTCTGCTAGGGAGATGAGACCTAGACAACTATTGAAGTCTTCGTCTTCTTCCCTCGGTCGGGCAGATTGTTGGGTGCTTGACTGGGGTCCTTCTCATCTTCGTGCTTCTTTCCTCGGCTCTCGGTCTATGGCGAACACCGATAGGGGGTACCTACGAAGGCACTCTGACGCTCAAGTCAGTGAAGCGGGTGATCAGTATTCTGGTAGGTGAACAGTAATAAATGACGTACCTTTCTTCTTGGAATGTGTGTTATGTATATTATTTTAATGGGCTGACCTTATTGGGTCTGATTAGTGGAGTGGATCTCGCTTAGGGTTGTATTACCTTATCCTTAATGACGGATTAGCTTCACTGACCTTAGTTTCAGTGTTAACGGTAGTATGGGTCGGCCGACCGTGATGATTCCACTCGTCTCGACCAACCTTCCATGGTCTCGACCAAGTCTCTCAGGTCTCGGTCACCTCAGTCAAGTCTCTCAAGTCTCGGCCAGGTTCCCATTGGTCTCGGTCAGGTACTCCAGGTCTCGGACAGCCAGGTGGGTCTCGGTCAAGGAGACCAAGTGTCGGTCTTGCCCATACCAGTACATAACTTATAATCCAAAATGTAATCATGAACTTTATTCCATGATTTTAAGTTCATTCTATATCACACCCAGTCGAAACTTACTTATTTATGTTACATTTATTAAAAACTAAGTCTACTAAATTTACTATGTCAAAGACCTATTATTTAGTATATTGGGAAACTATATTAACACACTTATAAGGAATATTGCATATGTATCATCTCGTTACTTACTACATTATTATGTGCTTCAGTTGGAAAACATTAATTTCTTTTCGAAATCACATTCAGTAACTATAACAATGACATTTATAGAGCATGTAGTCAACTTTAGAACACTTTGGATATTGTATCAATCTAACAATTAAGAATAAGTTGCTATTGATCAGCAAAGAATGAATATAAATTAAAGGGATACAAAAGGGGTATCCCAACCCTTTTACACTTAACAGAACATCCCACAAAGGGAAAAGATGCAATGCTGATAATTACAGAAAACTAGAAGCCTTACACTAGTGATTGGCTCTATCAAACAGCTAAAAAAGGAAAACAACCAATAGCATGAAAGACCTCACGCTCCCTCATAGTATCTTCCTCTATGATTTCATGTACTCGTTGTTGGATAATGATTCCATCCTATACATTCTTGCTTATGTTCACTTCACAAAACCAACTGGTGACCACGCTAGAGTGTAGGCACCTAGGTATATCTTCACGGCCAATTCCACTGTTTCGCACATGAAGACAAAAATAACAGCAACTCCCTGCTTCTGCTGTTCATCAGTTGCTGCTTTAAATTCAAACCAGTCAATTGGAAACCAACCATCAAGAACTCCAGCACCAATGCAATCAACTAGCTTACTATTATCAGTGTATCAATTTTTCTTTTTCCTCTGCATTCCTTTAGGACCCATTGTTGCGTCGTCCTTCTACCCCTGCCCAGCCCAAAATTGGCATCACACCATATGCACCTTTCGTATACCCATGCTCCTACCTCGTATCCTCTACGTCTGGTGTCCAGCACAAACCCCATCCATAGTGAACAAGCAAACTAATAAGCCATCTATCAACAACAACGAACCCAGAATCTGTTCAGGTACTGTCCAACAACCGCCCCTGCATGGTTCAGTGTTGCTACAGCAGGGTAGTGATATGCATCAACTCTCCCTTAACACTCTTGCACCTCACCACGCTGCCACGTTCATAGCTTCAATTAGGTGGCATCCTTCAAGACCCATTAACCATCTAATCCAACGGAGCTAGCACCCCACTTTAACACTTGCAGCCTTATCAGTACCCAACCTTTGCAAGAACACGGAATTTTTATTCCTTCATTCCTTACGTACTGCCAAAGCTACTAAAGTAAAAGCACTGCCTTGTCGCTTCTTCACAGTAACTACAAAAGAACCCTAGCCAACACAGCTTTGTCCAGTCTGTAAATCCACACCTGTAGCCAAGAATATGTATACCAGAACAACAGTGATAAGGACAACCCTTTTTTAGAAGAAACCAGATACAAGCCTCCCGGCACAGGGCAAACCAGCAGCCATCAGATTGTTCACCGACCCCTTATCTTAGGATCCCTATTATTTATAACTCTTGATACAAAGCATTGGATTTAAGATCCAATCTGTGAAGGAGTAGTTAAACCTGTGAGCTTTATTCTTCATCCAAAGCCACGATTTGAGCTGTGCTTGTTGTAATACCTCTTCTGCGTCTACTACACTTTGTTTGAAGACAACCACATTCCTATGTTCCCAAATGCATCGTACAAGAGCTGCCCAAATTCCTTTCCAAACCATATTTTGCTTTTTGCTAAACTGAACCAGACAGAAGCTTTCAAAGTGGTTGTTCAACACACTATGCTTAGCAGATAAGATGCCAATCCACCTATAACATAACTCCCACACTCGCACAACCACATCACACTCCATAAAGAGGTGTTGACAAGATTCGACCTTGATTTGGCAAAGCACACAAAGGGTGGAATCCAGCGTTACTCCTCTCCTACTCAAGCATTCTCTAGTTGGTAGTTTATCCAGCAAGGCCATCCATGCGGTAGTCAAGACATTGGGAAAGGCCTTAGCCTTCCACAGCAATTGGGAAACTTCAACAGTACGACCACTACCTCTCTTGGCTAAAGTCGCATAAGCTGATTTCACAGAAAAGCACCCCTGTTTGATATTCCCCCACACCCTAGAGTCTTGCTCTTCCTTTTTCATAGTAATCCTGAAGATATACACTGCAAGATCCATTTCCATCACCGATTCCCACTCGAACCTGGCACGCCTCCACCTTAGATTCCATTTCCATTCAGACCCTTCCCACATACCTACCTCACGCACTTAATCTTAATATTTTGTATCATATACATTTTTGCTAATTCATTAAGATGATCTTATGATTCATTTATGAGAAATAACATCTTCAAAAATATAATGGATATCAAAACAAAAATCCTAATTCATTCATCCATTGCACACATATAACATTTAAATTTATTTAAGTTACTAATCAAAAGTTTTATCTAACTTTTTTTTTCTCAAACTAAATAAAACATTTTTAGATCAAATTTATTCTCTATTTTTAAATACATTCATTACCATTTGCATTAATTAATTACTTCATCTTGAATTTATATTCTTAAATTTATGTATATTTTATATAATATTTACAAAATTTAAATACGCATTTTATTTTTATTTATTTTTACTATTTTTTAATTAATTATTATTTTTCTATATGTTTTCAAATCTTTATAAACTTTTTAAGATAAATTCTTTTAAATAATTTTAAAATTAAACACTTCATCAATTTAATAAATGTAATTTAACTAATTTATATCATAATTTCAAAAATAAAATAGTTATAACAATATATAAATAAAATAAATTTAAAATAAATAATTTTTGAAATAATAAAATATTTTATATAACATTTAAATAATTTAAATATATATTTTCTTTTACTCAATTAATTTTAAATCAAACACTTATTTAATTTAACTAATTTATATTCAAAATTGATAAATTAAATAATTTATTATAATATTAAAGAAATAATTTTAAAATAAATATAATAAAGAATTAAATATTAAAATATTTATTATACATTAAATAAATTTAAATTTTAAAATCCTAAAAAATGCGTGGGCCATTACGGACGCATATGCGTGGGCTTTGTGGCCGACGCATATGCGTGGGCCGCGGCCGATGCAAACTGATTTTTTCTTAAAAAAATAAATTAAATCCATTTGTGCGTCCCTTTTGCGTCCAAGGTCATTCTTGCGTGGGCTTTTAGCCATTTTGGCCAACGATCTGCAAGTGGCCCACGCAAGAATTTGGAAGTTAATTCTTCATTTTGTGTCCAATGTGATTCTTGCGTGGGCTTTTACCCATTTTGACCGACGAGAGTAGCGTCCGCTACTGGCCCACACAAGATTTTGGAAGCTAATTGTTACTTTTCTTGTAGTGGTTCTAATGGATGTCTGTCATAATTTTTTCATCAATATTTATTGTTGTTGATTTTTTTTATCATTAACACCAATATTATTATTTATCAATAATTTTTTAATATTGATTGAGAAAACTTTGACCAACGACTAAGATTATTTTTTTACCGATGCCAATTACAAAAACTTTTTAAAAGACATTGATAAAAAAAAGTTAGCAAAAAAAACTCAACCAACAACGTCGTAAAAATAATCTTAATTAATATTAATCTAAATAATTATGACTAATACCAACTAAAAAA
The DNA here is from genome assembly GCF_051622355.1 of Phaseolus vulgaris. Classification (NCBI taxonomy): domain Eukaryota; kingdom Viridiplantae; phylum Streptophyta; class Magnoliopsida; order Fabales; family Fabaceae; genus Phaseolus; species Phaseolus vulgaris. The sequence continues at coordinate 47,568,164 of NC_143505.1, forward strand.
GTCCCAATTAATATCAACCAAAACAAAAAAATTATCAAAAAAATTATTATTTTTTCATAATTTTTAATTAAAAAATAACACCAATCAAAATTAAAAGATATCATCAACATGAATATTTTAAAATATTAAAATTGTTTAATATTTAAATATGTTTTTATATTTCGTAAAAAATAAAATATTTTATTAAAAAATTTAAATAAAATACTTGAAAAATAAAACAATTTAAAATCACAATCATTTAAATATCTTACAACTCACAATTTTCTATACAAACAAGGTTAGTTTACTCCAAATTTTTTATATAAGATTGAGAAAATAATAAACAACAAGGTTGGTTAATTGTCAGACTTTTAGGCCGAGGTAATTTAAGAGGCACTGGCGGACACATAAAAATATTTAAAGTAACAAATGATTATGTATCAAATATATTAAATCGTCGTTGTTATGTTAATACGAGCTTAAACACCTTATCCATACCGATCTAAACCATTACAACTATATAAATAAATTAATATTAAACCGATAAAAAATATATTTCACAATATTTAGTACTCTTAAATATACTTGAATAAAAAACTTAAATATTAAAATAACTTTTGTATGTATATCCTCTCTTTAGATCCTAAACATACAATTGAAAACATCCAAAGTCAACACAAAATAAGATCGTAGCAGAATAGCAAGACAGGAGACATTCTGAACTTGAATTAGAACACTAGTATTCAATATGGAGGAAGGATATTACAAAGTGGATTTTAAGCTTAACTCAACCTCATACAATGAAATGTCCTAATTTTTAGTCGACGTGGGATCTCCAACACACCCCCTCACGCCGAGAAAGACAGTTTGTGCGTGGGATAACATATTATGGGTCATATTATGGGTGGTCTGATAATGACCCGATAGCAGGTGACCTGATAAGCCCAACAAACACTCGTTAGGATAAACTCGAAATAACTCTGATACCATATTACGAAACAAAGATGAATAAAAGAGAACAAAAGATGAGCAAAAGAGTAGAAGGAAGGTAAAAGATATGAGAATGAATATTTCTCTTTTCTTGTTATTGAAATCAAAATAAATGGTCTGAATATATACAAGTATTACACTCATTCTAGGTGTTTAACTAAAGAGAAAAATAATCAATAATTAAATATTAAATACTAGAATCATAACACACTCAAAGACAAAATAAAGGTTATTCACCTCTATAGAAACAACTGATAATTAGAAAAGACACCCAAATTATTCTCCTCTATAAAGAGAAACAATTGATAATTATAAAAGACACCCAATTAATATTCGTATCCTTTAATACCCCGCCACAAGCTGGGGAGCAAATATTGATGAGATCCAACTTGTAACAAATATTCTTAAAGCTTTGATATAAATATCAGTCAGTTGCTCTCTGGTGGAAATGGAAAGCAAATGGATGAGACCCCTTCTTTAATTTTTCCCGAACCACGTGACAATATATTTTTATATGTTTTGTACGCTCGTGAAACATTGGATTTGTTGCAATGTATCTTGCTGAGTAATTGTCACAGTATAAAAGAGATGGTTGCTCAAAAGGAACTTTGAAATCTTGAAGAAGATAAGTTAGTCATTGAATTTCATATGTAACGGTGGTCATTGCTCATGTATTCAGTTTCACAAGAATTATTTGATATTGTTACTTGCTTCTTTGATTTCCAAGATATGAGAGAATTCCCAAGATACACATTAAAACCAGTCATTGATTGTCTTGAATCACTACAGGTATCCCAATCACTATCACAAAAGATTTTCAGATGAACAGAAGCAGTGAAAGAGAAAAATAGAACAAGATTGTGAGAAAACACCTTGTTAAGATTAGTAATTTCTTAAAATTATTAGTTTTAAAAGAGTTAATGATGGAAATGAAGATTTTTTAAAAATAATTGGTAGGGTTAGTATTTCCTTCCTTTATATATTTATTAATTAGACAAAAATTACTAAGCTTAACCTATGAACATTGATGATGTGTTAATCCGAGTATAGTTCTGATTACAATCATTGGAAAGTACACGAAAGGGCAACTGGTTGAGATAATCAGGGATCCTGTCCCTTTCTCACTTCGTCTCTCTCCCTCTCATGGTGGTCCAGTGGTTTCAAAGCTTTAAAACTCCCAGTTACATCCAGCTCAATGAGGGCGAGAGCCAATACTCCATACATCAAACTAATCACTTTCTGCACAATAATTAGCTAAGCCAAGTCATATGTATTCTAAATTACATAGATTCTCAAGTGCCCACCAGAGACATAAAGAACAAAAATAATACATTCTACATAACTCAAAATTATTGTCTTGGTATATGAAAGAAATAATATGTTCAAAATGCAACTAATTTAAAAGATGATTAATAAAGTTAAGTTGTAAGAATTTATTGTTAATATCACTCCAAAAACAACCAGGTCATCACAAACATATAATTATTATTATTATATTATTATTATTATTATAATTTATTACATTAAATATTGAATATTCACTCAAAAATCAAAATATTTTTAATAAATATCTTCTCGACTTGAAAAAAAAATTGAAGAAAGAAGAGAAAAAGAAACTGAGAAATGAAAAATTTATCAAATATGGCTAAATAATAGAAGAAAAAGCGTGTACCAAAACAAATAAGTAAATTATTCATTCAATAGAGTCATTTTGAACGAGAACATTTTCATTTTTCATTAGTTCATAATCATCAAATAACAACATTTCAACTTCTTTCTTCTTATTCCATGGGTGTGGATTTAAATTTTTTTGTTGAGAGTGGAAATTAAATTATTTTCTTTTTCGGAGTCATTTTGAACGAGAACCCTTTCATTTTTCATTAGTTCATAATCATACAAATATCAACATTTCAACTTCTTTCTTCTTTATTCCATGGGTGTGGATTTAATTTTTTTTTTGAGAGTGGAAATTAAATTATTTTCTTTCTCGGAGTCATTTTGAACGAGAACCCTTTCATTTTTCATTAGTTCATAATCATATAAAAATATCAACATTTCAACTTTTTTCTTCTTTATTCCATGGATGTGGATTTATATTTTTTTTTGTTGAGAGTGAAAATTAAATTATTTTCTTTCTCGGAGTCATTTTGAATGAGAACACTTTCATTTTTCATTAGTTCATAATCATACAAATATCAACATTTCAACTTCTTTCTTCTTTATTCCATGGGTGTGGATTTATATTTTTTTTTGTTGAGAGTGGAAATTAAATTATTTTATTTATGTGACCAACACTGGGAAAAAAACAGAAATGATGTAATTTGACTGTAGTGGAGAGCTGGTGTTAATAGGGTCTAGAAAGAGAGAGAATCTGATAATAATGATGTTTCCCACCGGCATAGTCATGGACAAAACTTATGTCCCCATAAAGTTTCTTGGGTCACTTCTTGTTATCATCCATGGATACCATATATGTTCACTTCTTGGATCTTTAGATGTATGTGGTGGTAACTTCTTGCACACAATAAACGCCATACATATAAATATATTATTGTAGTTGTCAGTTTGTAAAAGACATGTCACATTCGAAAAAACAGTTATCGATGTGTAATTTATGAAAGAAACATAAACCTTTAATTTCTTCTCTTTAGCATACTTTTTTATTCTTGATACTCAAATAAAAAATATAATCTTATACCATTTGTTGGAAAACGTAAACTAAAATATATTTAATTATAGTATATAAGTATAAATGTAAAATTTATGTTACGCACTAACTGTGTGAAGTTTATATTAAATTTCACTTTTTAAAATTTATGTATAAAGGTCTATCTTTTGTTGTTAAATACATATTTAATCTTTTTGAAATATGAGTTGATTATAAACAAATCATTTTCAAAGCTAGAATAAAAGTTTTCAAATTACAATAACTAAAAATATAAATTTGAAATTCAAAGAAGTAGATCCTAACTTGACTGAAATTTATGTCACTAAACATATTTAATGTAATCTTTTAGGACAAGTTTTAGGACAAGTTATAAATTGGTTATTGGTATACACAAAAGTTTCTTCATTTATATGGTTGATATTAGATATATAGATTTGTGAAAATTTATTTCTTTCGTTTCTCTTTTCAATAAAAACACATACTTCGTTCTGTAGAATGAAAGTTTTAAATTTATGTTTTGTGTATGAAGAAAAATTAGTAGAATTTTACTTTCTTTAAGTAGGTTACTAACATAAATTATTTAGAATTTAAATGAAGTCAGTATATTAAGAAACTAAAAATTAAAAGAAGAAAACAAGTAAACAGATTATTCGTAGAAAATTTTTAATAAAGAGTTAGTAGATTTAGAGTATGTTTTTCAGAGCTAGTTGATAACTTATTTCGCAGTTTCTAGTTTATAAGTTAGTTATTAGTTTATAAGTTCCAAGTTTACAAGTTGGTATTACGAAGTGGACTTTAAGCCTAACTCAACCCCATAAAACCGGCTCTATAAGGTGAGGTTTGCACCCACTTATATACAATGAAAGGCTCTAATCTCTAGTCGATGTGGAATCTCCAACACACCCCCTCACGCCGAGACTGCCAACTCGTGCGTGAGACTATATATTTTGGGTGGTCCGATAGCGGCCCGATAGCGGGTGGCACGATAGGCCCAACACAAACACTCGCTAGGATAGACTCGAAATGGCTTTGATACCATATTACGAAATGGACTTTAAGCCTAACTCAACCCCATAAAACCGGCTCTATAAGGTGAGGTTTGCACCCACTTATATACAATGAAAGGCTCTAATCTCTAGTCGATGTGGGATCTCCAACAGTTGGCTTATTTGATAGCTTCATTAGAAGTGTTTTGTAAATTAGTTAGTAAATATAAATGATATAAAATATTGTTAGAATAGAATTAAGAGATCCTCAGTTTGTTTTGATTAAGTGCCGTCATAAGCAACGTGAATGGCAGTTTCATAGTTTTTTTCAAATTTTTGACATTTTTAAAGACGATTCTCTATGGAAATGTCGTTATACGTAGGTTGCAGTGAGAAACATCGACAGTTCTTTATGAAACCATCGTGAAAAATGGGCACAAAAAGCAATCTCGCACGCCCAACACTCTTCTTTCCCTCACTCATTTCATCTCTCATTTTCCCTATTCATTTTCACTCACTCACCACCACTACACTCTTTCCCTCTCACTTCTCTCCTAACCCATAGTTGTCGGTCTCCTCACACGCTGCTGCCACCGACATTGTGTTGCCCTCCTCACTCACCGCCGCCACGACATTGCGCTGCCATTCCACTCGTTGTCACGCCACTCCTCTTCTCCGTAAGCCAGCGCCACCGCGAGCTTGCCGCCCCGACCAGTGTCGCCCTCTTCACTCACCGCCGCCACGACGTTGTGCCCCCATTCCACATGTTGTTGTGCCTATCGTCTTCTCCGTGAGCTCGGTTGTCGCAACTAGTGACGCTCCGACCAACATGTTGCTTCACCACGACCATCGCTTCACACGAGCACCACACCCCACTAACGATGCCACCGCGCCGCAGAAGCCCCACACCGCGACTACCACCGTGTCGCGCCTCCCGCTGTCCATTTTCGCGTTCCGAAGACCTTCGTCAGTGCTCTCCCTCATCACAAACATCTCTTCCTTATCCCGCTTCTGATACAAACTGACAGATGACTAAGGACACAACAAGAACTTCCAAAAGGGTCAGTCATCTCGGTTTACAAAGTCGGGCCCTACCAAACCTTGAGAAAGCATCAACAGAAGAAGAAGCTATAAACCAGAGTACCTAAAGTTCGTCTTGCTAGTCTTCTTAAATGTTTAGAAATATGTTGTAAATAATTGGGCTCATTTTGGGGGTCCAAATAGCAAATATAGGCTAGAATAAGGTATCTTTAGTATAATAGGGGGTGTGGGTAGCATTTTAGCTTGTTCCTAGCCCATTTGAAGGCATTTTGACCTAGTTTCTAGAAGGACAAGCCTAGGATGCGGGATTGACTTAGTCAAACCCTAAGGCTGCCCATTTTTTTCCCTTTTCCTATCCTACCCCTTTAGCTTATTCTCCAAGGCTCCTTCACCTATAAATAGGAGGCCTAACTAGTGTATTTTACAAGTTGAAATTATAGTACATAAATTCTGCACAATTTTTGTGTGAGTTATGAGTGAGTGAGTCTCCTCCTAATTTGGTCTTATCTTGTGAGATATAACTCTCAAGTGGTGGCCTCCTTTCACTCATCTTGGTGATTCCATCCCATCAAGTGGCGTGATTCATCCTTGCTTCACCATTCCTAAGTTCTTCTTTCATCATCTCTTCCATTTATCCATTTCCGTTCCATTATATCATAAACATGTTCTTAGTTTTGTCTCTTTAAACTCCATTCGGTCCATTCTTTTGTGCTTATGTTGCTTGTTCAATTCCGCACCATATTTGGCATCATATTCACCATATAATTGTGTTTTCCTTTTGCCTTTGTGAAATGAACATTCACATCTACTTAACCACTTGGTTAAGTTATGAAAGACACTTTTTAATTGTCTTAAAACCTTAACCATAAATATAAAAGTTTCACCTAATGATCTATCTTAAAATCAACTCACATCAGCTTCTTAACAAAGTTCCCGCGCATACGCGCGAGCTTCTTCGCATTTTAGATTCGTTCCACTTTTTAGGTTAATATGTTTTAATTTATTATTTAATAATATATTAAATTTTATTTACTATATTTTGAACGTGTTTGTTCTGAGTTGGATATTGTTTTTATATATGGAACCTACTGATTCTGAGACCAAGGGTGTCCGACCTTCGACATTTTGAATTTAGTTTTTAATGATTACATATATTGAATGTCCTGATTTTGAGTCTGAAGGTGTTCGACCTTCGAAAATTTTGATTTAGTTTTCAATGATTAGATTTTTTTTTTACATATTGAACGTCGTGATTTTGAGTCTGGAGGTGTCTGACCTTCGGCAATTTTGATTTAGTTTTATAATGAATTAAATAGTACATTTGATTATATGGAATACGTTGATTCCGAGTCTGGGAGTGTTCGACTTTCCCCAATTTTGATTTAGATTTTCTTACTTTATTAGTTCTATGGATCAGAGTTGGATTAGTACTAACTTATTGAAATTTAGGTATATTTGTGGATTATGCTTCAATGAGGGAAACCAAATATATATTGGTTTTTAGACCCTCAACTCATTCAATCACTTGGAAACAAGAAGTCAGAAACACAAACATACATCACCATTGCCTTAAAGAATGGAGGAAAACAAATTTATTCTGCTCCATACATCCACGAGTAAGTTCATATTTATTAAATAAGTTATACTAAATTATTGAAATAAGAGAAACTAACTGATTTGTTATATAGGCGTCATTGACAACTATTGATTATATATGTTCAAGATCATACCGCTGCATGGTTTTTCTCCTTGCATACCCCCCCCCCCCTATTTTAAACACATTATAGATAGGTACGACAATTTCATTTAACATTTATTATTACTTATATATTATATAATGTTATGTATTCTAACATGACATCTTATTTCAGTGCTTACTCTGGATATAACATGTTGAGTGGGAGGGGAAGTGCAAATGCACAAAAACTCACTTGGATGTACCTTAAGCTATTTAAAGTATATATGTTCACTCAATTTAATGTGTCTCATTCATTCATTTAATATATTTATTTTCAAATGCAATCCAATAGGCAATCTGAAAGTTATGAGTGCGGTTATTATGTTATGCAGTGGATGTCGACTATTGTGCGAGCTACAATTGATAGATGTTGGGATCAGGTAAATACCTCAATACAAAAAACACTTTAAAATTCGGGGTTTATTATTCATGCACTAATTCAAAAATAATTCAAATGTCACAATTTTTCAATGACCAACAGTCGCTAGGTTCGGAAGCATTGGAGTACGTCAGGACAACATGGTCAAAGTATTTTGTAACCATGTATAACACCTTAGGATAGATAAATTAATAGAATGAGATAGAACTTTTTTTATATATTATCAAAACTTTTTGTAGAATATTATAATTTGTTGTATGTATTTTCCATATTTAAATTATGATTTTAAATGTTTTTATTTTCTAGAAATTGAATATTTTATGCAGGTTTGAGTTGTATATATATAAAATAAAAGATTTTTTACGACGGTTCCACCTGGAACCATCTTTAAAAATAATATTTTTTAAAAAAAAAGGAAACATACTTACAACGACAGTTTCCAAAGGAATCGTCTTCAAACATATTTAAAAAAAAATTTATTTACAGTATATGTAACGACGATTGAAGAACTGTCTTTATAAATGATATATATAACGACGGTTCTCCAACCGTCGTTATAAGTGGCTTATTTATACCGACACCCGTAATAACGAAGATTCTGGAACCGTCTTTATATGTTCTTTTTAACCGTCGTTAATGTACATTTTTGTACTAGTGTATTCATGGTACATGTCAAATGTTTAAATGCTTATTCTATGTGGTGAATGTTCACTTTTTCATTCTTTCAAGAGGATTTCCCTTTTGAAGTGCCAACACCAATATATTTTGAAGAACATGCTTATTCCCTAATGTGTCAAGACATCTATTTTGGTCCTTGCTTTTCTCCATTTTAGGAAAAATTTATCTAATTAACGTCTAACAAGTGATAACATGTATCAGAGAGTTGTATAAAGAAGAGATGTAGCATTAAAGAAGAGATGTAGCATTTAATGCATATTTAACCTTCAAACATTTATTTTAAACAAATAATATTTAAAGAAGAATTGTCGTCAATGCATCTTCAGCTTACAACCTGCTTTTGGAGCGACCTTCCTTGAATAGGTTGGGTGCAGTAGCCTCAACCACTCACATGAAGATGAAGTTGCCCTCGTCAGAAGGAGGAATAATTACAATAAAGGCTGACCAGAGGATGGCCCGAAAGTGTTACGAGAGTAATCTAAAAAATTGGAAGGGAACCTACGCAGTCACCACCATCCAGGCAGGAGAGCTTGGATGAATAGTCGAGGCAGACATCAATGATGAAAGATAGCCTGGGCCTGTTGGAGAGGTCTAGGAGAGGGAGATAAAGGGGATGAAATTCAAGCTCGGTACCTCGCTGGGCAAAGAGTTAAAGGACAAAATAGTCGATGTCATCTCAGAGAATATGAACGCTTTCGCATGGTCGTCTGCGGACATGCCTGGAATATATCTAGATTTTTTTCTGCCACCGACTTACCATGGATGAAAAATTCAAACCCGTGGTTCAGAGATGAAGGAAATTCAATGAAGAGAAACACCTTGTTATCTGATAAGAAACTCAGAAACTCTTTGCTATCGGCCACATCAGGGAGATCAAATACCCTGAGTGGCTGGCGAATGTTGTATTGGTGAAAAAGGAAAATGGGGAGTGAAGGATGTGTGTTAACTTCACTGATTAAATCAGGCCTGTCCTAAGGATTCTTACCCTCTATTGAGCATAGAATCCTTGGTTGACAGCGCCTCAGGATGTTGTTTGTTAAGTTTTCTAGATGAATTTTTGGGGTATAATCAGATTCGTATGCACTCGAAGGATGAGAGTAAGACAACTTTTACGGCTGAGGTCGCCAATTACTGCTATAAGGTCATGCCCTTTGGCTTGAAAAACGTTGGGGGGACCTATCAAAGGCTCATGGATCGAATCCTCTCACCAATGCTCAAATGCAACGTTCAAGCATATGTGGATGATATGATCGTCATGTCAGAAAGGGAATACCAACATGTTACCGACCTAGAAGAGCTATTCGCAACTATAGCGAGGTACAATCTAAAACTTAATCTTGATAAATGCGTGTTTGGGGTAGAAGCAGGGAAATTTCTTTATTTCTTGCTAATTGAAAGATGATGGAAATTGTTTTTCCATCAAAAGAGGTATAGAGGCAAACCCTGACAAATGCACAAAGATCAAAAAGATGAGAAGCCCAACCAATGTGAAGGAAGTGCAACAGTTAACCGGGTGCATGGTCGCCCCTATCTCGTTTCTTGTCAGTCAATGGAGATAAAAGGGTATCCTTATTTCCAATGTCTTAAGGAAAACAACTGTTTTGCATGGACTAGAGAATGCGAAGAAGCCTTCGCCAAGTTAAAGGAATATCTGGCTAGTCCCCTCGTTCTCGGTAAATCAATCCTGGGAACCCCTTTTTGTCTCTATTTTTCGATAACAAATTGAGCTATCAACTCGGTCATTTTGCAAGATCAGGATAAGATCCAGAAGCCGGTCTATTTCGTAAGCAAGGTGCTATAGGGACCAGAGACTCGGTATCAAGCTATTGAGAAAGTTGCCCTAGCTATAGTGTTCACAGCTCGACGAATTCGCCATTACTTTCAAAGCTTCACTGTGATTGTAATGATCGACCTGCCCATCCATAATGTTTTCCAAACCCCGAAATTGCAGGTCGGATGGTCCGTTGGGTGGTTGAGTTGTCCGAGTTCAACATACAGTATGAACCGTGAGGGCCAATCAAAGGCCAGATGTGTGCAAATTTATGGTAGAGCTTTCATCCAAGGACTCCCAGCCTGACCCTAACGATTTTCAATGGGTCCTTTCGATTGATGGGTTTTCCAACTAACAAGAGAGCGGAGCTGGGGTCATTCTAGAAAGACCAAACGGGTTCTTAATCGAACAAGCCCTCAGGTTTCTGTTTAAGGCGAGCAACAATCAAGCCGAGTATGAGGTCTTGATAGCAGGGATGTTGTTAGCCAAGGAATTAGGAGCTCAGAGCTTGTTGGTAAAAAGTGACTCATTGCTCGTAATCGGGAAAGTCACAAGCGAGTATCAGGCCAAGGGGCCCACAACTAGCCTCATACCTCATGTATGTAAGGACCTTAAGAACGACTTTCTCTGCATTCGATCTTGTTCATGTTCCCAGAGAACAAAACTCTCGAGCAAACCTGTTGTCTAAGCTATTTAGCTCGGGGAAAGGAAAGGAGGTCGGCAGAGGTGAGTAATCCAGGAGACCCTGAAATCGCCCAGGACAACTGTAGAAGGGTTGTTTGAGGTCGACCATCAGGAGGTCTTAAAGATCATCTTAGAGAAGAGGAGAAAGCATCGATCGATGATTCAAGAAACTCTTAAATTCCCGAGAACAACCATTCATGAGCTACCTGAAGATGAATCTTTTGAGGTTTTGTAGATTAGTACCGCAGAAACTTGGGTAGCACCTTATAAGCGTTATCTTGCTGATGGATTACTTCCTACCGAGCCTGCAGAGGACAAGATTGTCAAGAGGAACCGGGTTGGTATACCCTGGTAGACAAGAACCTATTTCGTCATGGTCACACTCACCCACTCCTCACCTGTGTAAGTGGAGACCAATGGACTCGCATAACGGTCGAGCTTCACGAGGGTCTTTGTGGCAACCACATAGGTGGACAAGCTCTCTCGTTGAAAGTCATCCAAGCAGGGTACTATTGGTCGTCTATGAAAGAAGATTGCAGGAGATATGTCCAGCGCTGTGAGCAATGTCAGAAACACGCTGATTGGTGTCATGCACCAGCTGAGGAGCTGCGATCAATTTATAGCCCATGGCCTTTCCATACGTGGGGAATAGACATTTTGGGCCCTTTCCCTCTGATCATACGTCAGATGAAGTACCTCATTGCCACCATCGAGTACTTTACCAAGTGGATTGAAGTTGAGCCTGTTGCGCAAATAACTGCTCACAAAGTCTACCATTTTCTATGGAAGAATATTGTGTGTCGCTTTAGGATTCTGATGCATTTAATATTAGACAATGAAACCCAATTTGCTAGCCAACAATTGGGAAAATTGTGCACATAGCTTGGAATAAAGCAGCTATTCGTCTCGGTAGAATGCCTACAAACGAATGGGCAGGCCAAGTTGGCCAATAGGGTCCTTCTGAGAGGACTGGACAAGAGATTGGAAAAGGCAAAGGGAGATTGGTCAGAAGAAATTCCAAGAATTTTGTGTTCTTATCACACCACCCCACAATAAACAACGAAGGAGACGCCATTCAATTTGGTATATGGGTCAGATGCCATGATACCAATAGAAATACAAGAGAGTTCTCCTAGGTTCCAAAATTTTGTTGTTGAAGAATCCAACAAAGGAAGAAAGGTGAATCTAGACATGTTGGATGAGGTACGTGATCGCGCCCGCATAAACTCGAAATCCTTAAAATGGTGGAATTAAGGCACAAGACCAAGACGAAACCTTGACAATTCAAGGTTGTCAACTTGGTGATGCGGAAGGCCCACCCCTACTAGATTGAGAACAAGTGTCTCCAAAGTGGACTAACCCGTTCCGCGTAGTCAAGGTACTAGGAAACGACGCATATAAGCTAGAAACCCTGGAGGGAGGAGCCATCCCACGAACGTGGAACGCGACAAATCTCAAGTTTTATTTCAGTTAAGACATTTAGATTTTTATTCTTTTCTTTTAAACATTATGCTGTTTGAGATGATGCTCGTTTTCCCTCGGAAAGGGTCTTTTAACGAGGTCACCTGGTAATAATTTTGTTCTTGGAAGATGATGTATGAAATAAGTTAGCTTGAATCGAGTAGCGTAGATGGTACACGATAAGATGACCTAACTCAGAATGGATAGAGTCATCCGGGTATAGACGCCCTGTGAAATGAGTTTATTTGATAAGTTATTTGATTTAGTGCATGGTAAGACGACCTAGCTCGGTGTAAGTACAATTACCCGAGTATAGGTGCCTTATGAGATGAATTAATTGATGAGTTATTTGATGTGGTACAAGGTAAGACAACCTAGCTCGATGTAAGCACGAATACCCGAGTATAGGCTCCTTGCGATAAGTTAAACAGGTGAATCATTCGAGATAACGCATGATAAGACTTTCGAGCTCGGAGTAGGTTCAACTATCTGAGTAGGCACCCTGCGAGGTAAGACATCATGGAATAAATGTAGTATTCATACTGTAAGATAGCCTAACATGAAGGCCTTGGTTGCTCATGAAATTAAGTTGAAGCGAAAGGTTGTCTTAACCACGGAGATGCCATTCATCAAAGGTTAGATTTTCTATAAAGAGTAATATTATATTACTCTCTACACTTAGTTTCACCTAAGTTAGCAAGACCATGTTATGTTAACTATGCTATGTTAGGGTGGAAAGGATGCGTTAATTGGTAAAGCGTTGGTGCATGTGTTGTAGTGATGTAAATAAACCCTTTTAAATCCAATAACAGTATGCATCCAAGAATTTAAAAGCGCTAAATAGATATGAGCAAAAGGTTCAAAGTGTGAAATAAGTTCGGCAACCAAATAAATATTACAGTCCATAAAGAGTTTGAACTAATATCCCCTTAGCTGACCGTCAACCACGATTTTACTCGGGTCAAGTTCTGAAAGATCCATGGTGGGATGAACAGCCGAAGCTCGCTCCAAAGCAGCTTCAAATCCTACGAGGTAGGATTGAGCAACATCTTGCTTGAAGGAATCGATGGCTTTGATGAGGTCTTCCCTTTTGCGAGTCACCTCTTTATTTTGCTTTTTAGCTTCATTCAAAAGCTTGTTTCTCTCTTTAGCTAAGCTCGATGCCTCTTGGGTCTTCTTTGCTCAGAGTCACTCGGCTTCTTGGTGCAACCCACTCAAGCGGTTGATCTCAGCCTGGAAGCATTCTACCTCCTTGTGGAGCTCCATGTTCTCCTTAACTCTTTGGCCCTCGACCGATTTTTGATCTTTTGCTTTAGCATTGACCAGGCAAGCCATGGCAAATGCCTGTCCAAACAGCTTCAGAGTATCATGGTGAAGGTGATCTTCGTCATGAACCATGAGCCTAGCTCTATCCTCACTGGGCAAGAAGAAGGCTTCACCATGGGCTGGGACATCAAAGTCAGGGTCCCACCAGCTCTTTTCTCTCGAGCTCTCGGCCTCGCATTCTTGAATGGTGATGACCTCTTGGTGTGGAGCTCGGCCATCTGAAGTAGGGGGAATGGTCGCTGGTCTTTTCCTTTTGAAGACAAGCCCTGAAGTAGTCTGCTTGTCTGGGTCAGTTGGAGTCTGAGTAATCACGGTAGGAGCTTTCCTTTTTTGTGCCAAAGACTCCTTGGGCAGACTAGCAGTCACCCTCATCTTTCTAGTGAGCTCGGCCAGCTCAGCTTTGTTGATGTTGGAGAGCATGTTATCTGTAAAAGCGAAAAAGAAAACAGATTAATGGCTATGACATAAGCTTTTTTTGTCAAGTGTAGGAGAGGAGGAGTACCAGTGTAAGTTTTAAGGGAACCGATAAGGTATTCTTTGGTCAATATCGTTGAAGTATCAAAGACGACTTTCAAACTCGTCAAAAACTCGCAAATCCTCTAGTCCTTTGGAGACAAATCTTCCAAGTGTCGAGCACTCTGGAATCTAGGGTTTGGTGTCCAATACAAGGGAAAGTCGTCTAGTAAGGACGAATCTTCTATCGAAGCTCGGATCTTGAGGACTCGGCCTTTGAAATTCTTTAAGATGACTGGGAGAGGGTAAGTAAGCCTCTCCTAGGGGCACTATTTAGGGAAACCCACAATTGGCAGCCCCAGTGTTTGGCCTCAAAGAAGTATAAGAAGACTTCCACAATTGGCAAAATGTCGAGCTGTGAGCATAGAATTATGAAGGCTCGAATGAATGCCCAACTATTTGGATGTAGTTGGGCAGGAGTTATATTTAGCTCGGTCAACAGTTCCTTTTCAGAGATAGATAGGGGTAAACAGATAAGGATCTTTTTGAAGAAAGTAGCATACAAAAAGCAAAATGGACCATCAGGGTCCGACAACTCATCGTTACATATGGGCTCATCCTCCCTACAAGCTACAACTTTTACTAAGCCTTGGTCTTTTTTACTTAATTCCACTGATTCCCTTAACTCCCTAATTCATAAACAGGAGTTCGTTCTTAGCCCATGGGTATGCGGAACTATAATCCATTTTCAATGTAACTAAAGCATAAACACAAACGGAATGTGAACACAATTCAGGATAGGCAGAATAAATGAAATCGGCGTAAGTCAAAAATACATTTCTCGTAATGCAATCAATAAGCTACATGATGATTATCAGTGGAGTTAAGCAAGAAAATAATACCGGGTGCGACGTTAATATGCGGTGGCACGAAGGTGAAAGAAGTGTTGAAGGAGGTTTGGAAGCAGAAGGGTTTTGAGAGCATAAGAGGTTTGAAACAACGTGATGAAAATGAAAGAAGGAAGGAACATATATTTGAAAGAGGAAATGAAGCAGCAACGTTCCTTTGCGGCCGATGCAAATGCCACGTGTACGCTCCACATTTAGTAAGGTGAGACGTCTTTTCACGAGGCGCTTCGGTAATCGCGCCTCAGCTACCCCTGAGAACACGTCATGTCAGCCACAACACTGGAAAGCCTTTTTGCCTCGACGAGCTCAGCTCGAGCCTGGGGACTTGTGTAATGGCCAGATGTGCTTGGTCCTCGGCCCAAGCACTTAAGCGCAGTAAGCTCGGTTAGATGAAGTTATACCCAGCTCGGCCTGGGTAGGTATGGGTCCAATGCCACGTTACAAGGTCGACCCAGATGTTTGGTAGCCTATACGTAAAAGATCATTAAAGTAAAAATAACAAAAGGAATAACTGAATTAATTAAAGTGTATATCTTTTAAATACAAATAAAAGCGGTTAGGAATGATGTGGCATAGCACCCGAAAATAAAGGTGCACGTTAACAGAATGTTTTACTGTTGAAATTATATTCTTGTTGTTGAGAATATACTCTTGTTGTTGAAACAATATTCTGATTATGAAAATTGTTGAAGAAATGTCTTTAAAAGGGGTTTAAGATCCTGGGTAAAGGTACGCTCTTTCTGGATACTTTAGACTGAAATTTTTTTATAGTTTGAATGCTCTCACAAACTTGATAGTCAGAGTGTGATCAACAGATAGAGCCCCTTTTGTCACAAAGCAACAACATCTCAGAGCATCCATTAAAGACAAATCAAGCGGAACTCACCCTCTAATCCGACCGAAGTCAACCGTCGAGAACATTCTCTATGGTTATTCTATAACTAAATAAGAGCATTTTAATAGATTAAACAATTTTTTTAATCAAATAAAAATATCCTATCACCAACACAAACTTTAATTCAATTTGTAAATTTTTTAACTGCAATTTTAAGATCAAATAAAAGACCATAATCAAGACAACATATGCTAAAAAGGCATCTAAATCTTCAAAAATCAATTCTAGTATGAGAGACATTGAATTTATCAAATACACCACGGAAGTAAAAGAATGTAGTCCAATAAGAAAAATTAACCTTTAACAAATTTAAATTATTCTATTTCAACAAAGCATTTAAAAATTTAAGCAATTTAAAATAAAATAATTCAAATTCAATATATTGAAATTTGTTAAAATGGTAAAGTTTTCTATCTAAAGTTAAGAAGATACACATAAGAATCTCAATTTCTATCACAATTGATTTACTAATAAATTAATATTTAAAATCAAAGGTGGTAAGAGTATGATTAATTCTCAAAGTGACTATAAGATTTCAATATTGTTTTCCGTTGATAGTCATCATAATTGTTCTCGCGAGAAAGGATATAGTGCGGCACGGGAGTGAATCATAGCTCCCAAGAGTAAGCTTTAGAGGGCCTTTACTTACATTTTATTTTCTGTTTTATTTTTATTTTAACTTTTTATTTATAAAATTGTCACTTTATTTTCAATGTTCTTCTGTTTTTAGATATTTATATAAAATAAAAACACAGGAAAAACAACTTTTCATGTTCTCAATTCATGCATAAAATTTGAAAACAGGAAACAAATTAAAAACAAGATGATAGTTTTATAATTTTAATAATAAAAACAAGAAACAAAGTAAAGTAAATGGTCTTTATTTCTGTAATCATAGAGAAAACTTCCTAAATTTCAACGTAACCATTGTTGATCATCCACTCTAGACTCCAAAACTTGTTGGCATTCTTGAGAGCCCAATAAGCCCACCCGAATGTGGCTCGCCCATAAACATCTAATTGGGCCTTAGAAAATCTTCGGAAGTCCTCCTTTGTAGCATTCTTCACTCTCCAATCAGCAACCCATTCACCTTGAGTTGGAATTAGTATTTAGTTTAAAATTAAATTATATTCAATAATCTAAAGTCTAGAATAAAATGAAGCTCAATTTACATTAAATGATAATTTTTTTTAAAATTAATTTACACTTAGCATATTCATTTAATGTACTTAAAATATAAAAAAAAATAAAGATATACAAAACTTGATAATCAGATCAAAATTGTACATATTTAAAAACCTGAAAACTAAAATAGCAAAACAGTAGAAAGTTTTTAAATCACGAATCAGCAATAGAAAATAGAGAAGTTTATAATTTAATAAAAAATTATATAATTGAATATAACTTATATACGTAATGACTTTTATAATGCCACCTGTGTTGAATAGTAATTACATAAAACTTAATTAAGTTTTACCTTAAATTTCACTATGTTTAATTTAGTTTTATTAAAAAAATTGATATTATTTAGTATTTAATTCTTTTATTTTTGTTTAAGTATTTTATTGTTTGTTTTTTTTAATGAAAATGGGTGACTATTAATATTTTTTTTTCATCAATAACTTATTGATCAATTTGTTCTTTTTTTTTCTTCAATTTCTCCTAACTCGTCACACAAACAACTCATTCTTTCTGTATTTAAGAACAAGTTGAACATTGAATGAAAAGAGATTAGAGGAGAAAAGAAAAAACAAACTGATCAATAAATTAGATATAATAACAAAAATTACTTTTATTTTGTTAACCATAAAATCAAACAAGTACATTAATACTAAAATTTAAAACTCAATTAAAATAGTCAAATTAATTAATAAGGGAGTTAAACCTTAATTGACCTATGAAACTTTGATTGAAGAAGCTAAATTTTAGAAGGCATTCCATATAGAGAGAGAGGAATGGAGAGTGATATGAAGACTTACCAACAAAAGTAAGAGGGGCATTTGCATTTGAGGATGTGATATTGTTCAACTCTGCGGAGCGGTTGGTGTAGATGAAATCAATGTTTTGTTGGACAGTCATTTTTTCAAATACATCATCAAAGATGTTGTAGTAGTGAACATCAATCACAGATCGCATGAGGCCATTCGCCAGAGGAAAGAGTTCCTTGGAATCTGAGGGTCCTAACCTATTTGACAGTATCACATAAGCTGTGGAAGAGTGTCTGCGAACACCTTCGTACCCAGCTTTGTAATACTTGTTCAACATCTCCACTGTCACACCAGGTGAGAGAGGCTCGTTCAACAGCTCAACTGCATAAAAGCTAGGGCTTTTCGCATACCTATAACGTTATAGGAACAATTTTTAGTCTGAATGCTACTTGCTATTTTCAAGTTTCAAGTACATTATCGGAAGCAAAAGATGTTACTGAGAAGATTAATCATTACAAATAACATAATAAAAAATGTTACTGAAATTTACATGTTCTACATGATGTTCGAAACAGTTTACATACCTTGCAGATAGGAACTCTATAACATGAACTGTTTGGTTGATGTTTTCGTCTGTTTTTCCCCATTCTTGAGAGCCATCTCTTGAACCACTATGCTGAAAGCCATTTTGTGAACCAGGTGAAGCGTGAAGATCAAGGATGATTTTCAGTCCATATTTCCTGTACATAAATTTATCCGAATATTATGTGATATATAACTTCATTAATGAAGATATGTTTATACGAATACCGAGTTGAAGTTTTACAGATAAAATATAATTAAGAGAAGAGATTTTAATAAAAGTTGAGTTAGATAACGGTTGATATGTATAAAACAATTATAATTAAATTTTCATGATTAGGAATTGGTGATATGATTGTATTGTTATTAATTAAAATAAGTGGTGGACAATTGTCTTGTGATAAAAGAGGTAAGACGTTTAGTTGATCTTACACTGCCCATAAGAAGGCATTGTCTAGTGCCTGCAAGGAACCACCCACAAAGGGCCAGGGTGGAGAAGGATCACTTGCTATCCACCACCCTACTGGAATTCTGGCAGCATTTAGTCCCTTACTTCTCATGAATTTGAAATCATTTTCAACAATAAATGTACTCCAATGTTCCTAAAATCACAAAACCACCACATCAATCATTCTTAATATTACCACCTGCAGGATATTATTATTTTTGTTTATATGGTCACAGTGCAAAGTCTTGTAAAACTACTCAAGTTTTTCCACTACTACTCCAACCCTACTGGTTTAGATATTATTGGTTTGAAAACATGGTCATGATCTTGAAGAAAATTAGAAAAAAAAAAACAAAAAATTGCTAATGGATCACATGAAAATCAAACCCACTTGCTGATTTCTGCAAGTCTCAGTATGAAGTTTGGACCACCAATGTGAACGGGGAAATGGTGTAATTGACATAGAACAGCAATTTAGATGACAACCATGTATACTATTTTCAGCCTCCACAAATGATTTTATTTATTTAAACTATTTATTCTACTTTTTAGGTAAAGTTTCATGCAGACTTTATTAGATAATGCTATCATGTTGTCCACTACAAGTGCCAGCATGAACTTCATCTAAGTATTGATTTGACCTGCACCTCTAAAGAGTGGGCAATTCAATGGTGATGTTACCTTCATAACTTGGGGAGCTTTTGTGGGGCCATAACCGTTTGTAACTTGGAAGTCTCCTTGAAGCCTTGCAGCAATTGTTATCACAAAAATGGTTGGGTCATCATCTTTCCATGCACTCACCCTGGATACATCAGCAGTCACCCCCCTCTCTGTCTTAGCCTGCAACTCCATACCACAATTCTCATGTTATCATGGTCTATCACTTATTGTACAATTGTTCATCACTATTCTTGTTAATATCTATTTTTTAAACCATATAAAAACGCATAGAATCACCTGCAGGAAGTTTCCATTGGAAGCTCTGAGCCGAACACGACTCGAATTGTTACTTTCCTTAACAATATTAAATGTCACAGAATCAATCGAATTGTTGGAAACAGCCACGACTGTAACCCCATCTAAACCCACAAACTGTTTGTTCAACACCCTGAATCTGAAAGTGTCCTCGTTTATCCTCCACAACTATATATACACACAATATAACAGGTAACATCAACAAAATGCAACTTCAAATAATCTTTTAACGCAATTAATGAATGAATGAATAAAGCAATTCATAAATAGTTCACTCACTCTAAATGTTTCCCAACCTGAAGCAACTGTGCGATTTGCAACTATGATGGTTCCTCCTCCAGACTCAGCACAAAGATATTTGCCGGTTGTCACTGACTTGAACTGAAGAGCAGTTCCATCCTACAAAAATTCAGAGAAAGAATTGATTTTGCATGAAACAAGACATCTGAAAACATATATAATGTATGTATGATAATTGTGAGAATTGTTTATGTATTTACAGACCAAGAAGTCTTTATTTGGAATGCCATCGAAAAGAGAAGGTTTCATCCAACCTTCAGTCACCAACCACCCACCAAGACTAACTGCTTTCACTGGAAACTCAGCATTTGATCTTCCATTGGACAAGGAAAGAACAGTGAAGAAGGTGAGCAAGTTAAGAAACCATATTTTGAGGTTCACACAGTTGGTCATGTTTAGATGTGTATGTGTGATCTTTGTCTCTCTACCTTCCACCAAAGAGTGTATATATAGGGAAAGGGAATGAAGAAGTTTGGTGTAGTTAGAGGTTATGATATTTTGACATAACTTACCTTACACCACAATAAAATATTAATATTTATAATAAAAAAATAAAAAAATAAAAAAAAATCTTTTTAATAAAAATATAATAAAATGTTAAAATAACTTTAAAAATATTAAAAATTATAAATTTCAATAAATAATTAAAATATTAATGTTTATTTGATTGTAGGGTAAAAAATGAATTTAAAAAAACATTTTTGATAGTTAAAATAGAAACTCTCACGAATCCATTACTTTAGCTTACACTTGTCTTTTTCTTTTATTGATTAGTCATTTCAGTTGACTTAAGAAAACTAACTTGTAACTTACTTAACAGCCCATAAGCTTATTAGTAACGGATAACTTAATCTCTAACTCATATAGCTACTTGATATAACCTAGCTACTTGATATAACCTTACCTTCTAATTCTAATTAATAAATTAACTTATTAGATTCAAATTATTCAATAAAATTGATTCACAAATTAGTTTTTAAATATAAAATTATATAAAAAAAAGATTACGACTTTTTAACTCCTTTTAGTGTAACATTTCATTATTAATTTTATCTCTATTAATATCACTTATTTTATTAATTATGTTTTGTAACTATTTTTTAAATATTTTTAATAACTATAATAAGAATTGATGTTTATTATCTTAAAAAAATAGCACACATGCGTATAAGTACATAAACGCATGTACTTCTACCATTAATATATGTATTTCTACTGTTAACACTAAAAAAATTATTAAATAAAAAAAAATTTAAACACAAAAAATAATTAGTTAATTAGAAATAATTTTAGATATAAAAAAATTATTTGATTTTAAATTAGTTTCTACTATTGATAAATAATTTCTAAAATGATATTTAATTAGCTACCAAGATTTTAACTACCAACTATTTAGATTCTAAATTTGGTACCAAAAACCTTGATAACTAATTAGATATCACTTTAGAAACTATTTACCAATAATAAAAACTAATTCAGAAACCAATAATTTTTGTAGTCTCTAAAATAATATAGCAACTAATTATTTTTTGTCTCTAAAATTGCTTTTTATTTAATGATTTTCTTGTAGTATAATATCATTAAAAAAAACCATTATTTTCTAGGAATTTTTATCCACGGATTTAAATTGGTAGGTAAATTCAACATTACTTACAAATATTACCCATAGATCTTAATCGTAGGTAAATTCAGCATTACCTACCAACTATTATTACCCACGAATCTTTATTACCTACAAACTATTATCCCCAAATTTGTATTCCTACCAATAATAACTAATAGGTATACATATTATTAATATTATAATATTAATATAATAATATAAATAATATTATTAGTATTATATTAATAATATGAATAATATTATTAATAATAATATTAATCGTAATAGTAATATTAATCATATTAATAATATTAACATTATTTATAATAATAATAATAATAATAATAATAATAATATTTAACAATATTATTAATATTAATAATATTAATGATATTAATAATATTTATATAATATTAATAATATTTAGTAATATTAATAATATTTAATAATACTAATAATATTAATATTTAACAATACCAATAATATTTAATAATACTAATAATATTTGATAATATTTAATAATATTTAATACTATTAGTAATATTTAATAGTATTAATAATATTTAATAGTATTAATAATATTTAATAATATTAATAATATTATTATAATAATTAATAATGTTTTAACTTGAATAATAATAATATTAATAAAATTAATAATATAAAGGATATTAAATATATGAATAATATTAATAATGTTTATATTATTAATTATATTATTTTTAATAATCATACTAATAAGTATAATAATAATTATAAGATGAAAATAAGATTTGATTGATGTAATTGTTAAAACTTATTTGGTCATTATTTAAGAGAATTGTAAATAATAATTGAAAATAAAATAAAAAATTGTAAAATAAGTGTTTAAGTAATAAATATAAAAATATGTAGAAATTAATTTAAAGTTATTGATTTTAAATTTATTTCTAACCTTTATTATATTTTATTTAAATTTGAATTCCTCTATGAACAAAAAAGTCTCTAAAATGGAAATTAATGTTGTATTTGTATATATGAATTTACTGTTATGGAGAATCAATTTATGGAATATTTTGTGTTTGGATCTGGATGTTAACACGGATATGAAGATTAAAATAGATGAAAAATTCACATAAATGGGATAATTTAATAACAAAATTATAAAAAATAATATTTTTTTAAGTTAAAGTTGTCAATAGTATATACAAAATTAATTAAACTCATTAATTTATCATTTAAAAAAGAATTAAAGTCTAACTTCAATTTAAATAAAATGTGAAGAAATTGTACACTGTATTATAATATTAGTGTATTTTATTTAAATTGAAGTTGTTAATTTTGATGACAACTTAAGTTAATTTTTTCTTAAAAAAAAATTTAAAAATAATATATATATATATATATTTATTTTAAAATTGTTTAAAATTATATTAACTAAATAAGAATGTTGGAAAGATTTTTATTTTATAGATAAATAATATAAAAAAATAAAAATAAATTTTGTTTTGAAAACAAAAACTTACTTTAAATCAAGCTTTGATATATTAAAAATATATATGAATTATTTTAAATAAATTGAATTAAAAATAGGATGTACAATAAATACAAAATATTTAATATTTTTTAAATATTTTTAAAGTTAAAAAAATTTGTTGTTTTAAAAAAATTAAAATTAAAATTAAACCCTAAACCCTAAACCTTAGGGTTAATACAAATATAAATAAAAGGGATAATGTTTAAACAATATTTATAAAATGATAAATAAGTATAATTTATACATGATTAGTGTAACAGCGTAAAAAAAAAGGGATAACGAAGCAGAACCCTTGCCCCCCACCGTCACGCACCATTCTTTTTCTTTCTTCTTTCTCCCTCCATCTCTCTCTTTTATCTTCTCTCTTAATTTTCCACTCCATACCTCATCTATTTTAGAATCTGATCATACCACGTTGTAGCTAGCGAATTAAGGAACATTTCTGCCCGATCATATTTTCAAACAGAGTAAGTTCATTTTTACTCTAAATATCCTTTGTTCTCTGTTTTTCCTTAGGATTTAGTCATCAATCTTGGTGGGGTCAGTTGAGAAGTTTAATCCTCTCAACTTATTCTACTTTATACTGAATTTTTGTTCTGTTTGGATAACTTGCTTTAGGCCCGTAAATCTTGAAGCTTATCCAGACTGTGGGGAATAAAATTCTAGAAGTTGCTTGGAAAGCAAACAATTAAGGTAAGGGAAGCTAAATTTAATTTTTAATAGAACCTTAGGCTAGAAGATCTGGATGTGGAAGGAATGTGGTCCCAATATTCAATTTCTCTTGTAAGGATGTTGTGTGTTTATATATATTTGGTTGTATGTTTATATATTATTTAAATTTGTGGAAATATTAGGTTTTGATGATTTAGTATTAAAGTGTTATTTTTTATGTCAAATAGACTTTTGAATATTGTGGATCACTTTTTGAATGATATTGTATGATGAAATGGTATGGAATTGAATTCATACATTTGGGATAATGTATGGTCTGATGTTTGTTGTGTATTAAGTATTGATGCCTATGTGGTAACAAAGATCTCCGAGTTTTACTGATGATCTAAGTCACATAGGCTAAGATATCAGGTGGTGAGAAGCTGATGGGGGAGTTCATGCACACCGTGACATATGAGATGCACGACTTGGGTTGTATTGAACTTACCCTGATCCTTTTTATTGGATTCGCTGGTAATCTTTGGATCAGGTGTTAGTCTCTGGTAGGACTTACTTAATACGAGTCTTCCGGAAGACGTTGTTTGTTGAATATTCTGGATGTGTAGATCCATGTGAGATCTATGTGATTGTTTTATTGTTGAGATTTGAAGAAAAATGAATAATTTGAGAAATTGATCATGTAATTTGATTTTCTCTTTGGATTTAAGTGTGTATATTATAAAATTATATTTTCATTAGCTTACCCTTGCTTTTCTTGTTGTGTTTGAACTGCGATGACTGTACTATGTACACGAGCAGATGACCATACAGGTGCAGGAGAGCCTTAGAGGTTTCAGAGTTTTATTTTGATATGTAAATATTTGTATTTCTATAAATACTAATCATGTATTAGGAATGTTTTGAAAAACTCCAAGTTTGTATAGAAACTGGTAGAACTTTTATCGTAATAGTTATATGTAAATTATGGGATGTTACAATTAGAAAATAAAAATGTAGGGAAAATTGTCATCTATGAGAAGTTGTGCCACGGGATGGTCTTCTTCGTTGTCTTCATAATCCTCCTTATGGTTGTTGTTCGGATGGAATGGTAGGAGAGAGAGGAGGTGGAATGTCATCGTTAATGTCTTTAACTTCATTGTCCTCACTCTAATTTTCAGACACCTGTGAATGCTTTGTTGGTCGATAATACTGCATGAATGACATTGGATTGTATGTGGGGGTCATGGTAGACGTTGCAAATGGATTTGATGGACCAACAAGAAATTGTTGTTGAGATGGAAATATTGAGTACTTAAAAGGTGGTTGATGGAATGACGATTGGAATGACATGTGAGGTTGATCCTTATATCCGAACAACTAAGTCGGGTGAACACCTAATAGATGAAAAGATTGTTGTTAAAACGATTCAACTTGAGAAGAAGACCCAACATGATGTTGATAGTGAGGTTGTGTAGTCTCTTGTGGCATATCATACTATTTTGAAATTATATGTTAATTTTGGATGAGTCAATGAAGAATAATAAATGATTTTGTAATTGAGCTTACATCATTATCGGACGGTGACTGTATAGGCGAGATGTAGCGGATAATACCATTAATGTATCACTGCATCACTAGTGCAGAAAAACAAAACGAGTGCGGCTATTTTACATTTATAAGGGCGGCTATATAACCGCATTTGATGAGCACACATTTGTAAATGAAAGAGATAAGAAGGCGGCTATATATATAGCCGCATTTGTAAATTCGATTTATAAATGCGGCTATTTACATAGCCGCATTTATAAATCGCATTTACGAGAGACGTTTAGGGTTTCTTTTCTTTTTCGCTGTTGATTGCATTTCTAATCAATGTTCTCAACTTTGATCTTTTCCGAAGAACATGGTCATTATTTTAGCATTTCTTTTGATCTTTTGGTGCATCCATATTAGACATCTTCGTATTTCATCCCAATGGAAGTCCTAAAAATGCAAATAAAAATTCTCCAAATGAAACGCAAATATATGACGGAGCAAGGCAGCAACAACGACGAGGAAGACACAACAGAAAGCGTGAACAAAAACCTTCCCAAGCATGACCTTAACAATGACATAAGACAAAACATAAGAGAAACGCAAAACATACAAAAATCAATGTTGAAGAAGAAGAGAGGAAGACAATGCTTACCGATGGCACGAAGACAATGAAAAGAAGAGAGGAAGAAAAGAGGAATCACATTTAATGGAGGAAGCACATAAGAGAAACGAAGTGCGAGAGAAATGAGAGTATCAAAACGTAAGTGGCGCGTTTCTGAATTAGGGTTAAAAAGATTTTAAGAAGGCGGCTATCTGTAAAGCCGCATTCGTAAATCAAGCATTTTGAATTACAATGGCGGCTATACAAATAACCGCCGTTGTAAATCAAGCGTTTTGATTTACGAGTATAGCCGCCCTCGTAAATCAAAGCGTTTTGATTTACAAGGGCAGTTGTACAAATAGCTGCATTTGTAAATGAACTTAATTACAAAAATGCCACCTCATTTTTTACGAAAGCGTTTTAGCGCAAAACCGCACTAAATAAACCGCATTTGTTTATGCACTAGTGCATGTAGGTTGAATTGTCATGCAAATGACCATTTCCGTTAAATTGATTTCTCTGAATTAGACAATTATGATGGTCATTCCACATGGTTATCCATGCAGCATGATATTGTGGCCAATATCGATCAGTTCGTCCTCTCATATCCTCTATGTGAAGTTGATCAATGTTCAATGGGTCACTTAGAATACTCTGTCGAAATCCAAACTAACGCATAACCCTATCAACCTGATGAAATTCATACCAAATACGCAAAATACCATATTTTTATATGGTTTTGTAACTTGTTAAGAAATATTTAAGTCATAATCGACTGGTTAAAAAAATAGTATAATATTTTATTTAAGTTAAATTGATTAAACTATTTGTTTTCACATAAGTATGTAATTTATTGTATATTTTAACACGAGAGAAGTAGTATAATATCCATATATCAAGAATGATAAATATAATTTATTTTACAATGTTAAGTTAAAGAAGTTAAATTATATATTTTCAGCTAAGAGGAAAAAGTTATTGAAGATAATTGGAATTGAAATTTGTATTCGATGAAATCAATCCACTTGAATAATGGAGATCAATATTTTGAAGAAAATGTCTTTATATGTGTTTTTGTGTTTGTATGTTTCTCTTTATCAAGGTAAATAATTTATGAAAATCCAAGAATAATGTTTTGAAATATTTTTTAACTCAAAATTTAGTGTTGCTATTAAGGAAATTTCAATGGGTTGAAATTCGATTTTAATATGTTAAAATTATTTAAAACCTCATTAAATTATGTAGAAAAGTAAAGAAAAACACTCTCAAAGATAGTACAAAGGAAGCTCACATGGGTATAATTTCAAAAAATAAAGAATTATAAAGATTTCACCCTTAACCCAAAAGACTAAATACTCTCAAAACTAGATTAAATGCTCACTACAACTTTTGTATTTTCAACAAGATCACTTGAATTGTTTTTCTTCACCTTCAATTTGTTTTATAGCTTTTTGAATATGTCATTTGATATTTGAATTGATTAATCTTGAATCTTGCAATATCTTCATCTTTTTTGTGCTAGACGCTCAAAACGGAAAGCTTCAATTTGCCATCTTCCAATTTTTTTTTTCAAATTTATTTAAGAAATTAATTCGAAAGTATTTGCAATATGGGTTAATAAAAACATAATAAAAAAAATATTTTCGTTCCATATATTTCATGAAAAAAAGAGTACTAAAGATTTTTAATTTTTTCAAAAGATTTTTTTGAAAATATTGGGAGATATTCACTATTAAACAAGATATTCAAAAGATTTATTTGAAAAATTTATTTAGGAAAAGTTGAATTATATATATATATATATATATATATATATATATATATATATATATATATATATATATATATATATATATATATACGAAAAATATGGTTGAAATATAGTCATTACACAAATTTAAAATTTTCATTTTTTACATAAAATGTCTTTGATTGAATGCAATTTTAATAGATATATGAATTTAAAAAAAAAATCATTTAACCGTTATAAGTAAACACATGTTACTCATTCAACACATTTATCGGACTGTCTGACATGAACAAAACTATAAACATTTGAAGAGTCTCATTTATACTATACCAATACAAATTTTGTTAGAACCAAGTAACACATTCACTCTAAATTTTGTTATAAGCTTAACAAGTGTTATTAGATTGTCTAACGAATATATGCTATAGATGCTTAAATGTCTATCATGAACTTATGTTGTAGACACCTAGATCGTCTATCACATTGTCTAATGAATACTACAATTATAGAAACATTATTTAGATCTTTTAGTATACGTGTAACTCATTCAAACATTTCTTGTTATCATCAAAACATAAAGACATGAACTCATATAGCATCTTGTGATTATCAGACCCTATAGAGGCTTAATAGATCATATTGACAAATCATCCTGATCCTCTAGAGTCTCAACAAAACAAACACACTTTGAAGTCCTTCACAAATTTGGATATTTTATATGGAGTCCCTATTAAATTTTTTTATTCTATTAAGTACTCCAAATTTTCATACTTTTTACTTGAGTTTCTCTTGTTTAACTTTTTCATTAAGAAGGTGATGTTATTGTGATCTTTAATAGTCTTGTCACACAATCTTGCTTATTTGTTTTCAAATATTAAAAAGGTGAGGTTGTTTTGTAATTAATATAAAATTATATTCTTTTCAACAAGGGAGTTGTATTACTTTTATTGAAAAATATGTTTGATAATGAAGTCGTCATGCTTTATATGGTCTTTATATCATCACCTACAAAGACCAAAAGTCCATTGTCATTACCACCATTGATGAATGTGACAACGATACTCCCTTGTTATTCAACACATCTTAAATAAAAAAACCACAATTCACTGGACAATTATTTTACATTAACTGCATTATCATTTTATATTAACCACCTAACTTCACATTTTTTTTAACATATTAAGACAACAAGTAAAATGATGGAGCAACAGTCATGTAACTCAATAATGAAAAACAATTAAATATCATAAACTTCATAGAAAAATATAATTTTTTTCGGTATTTAATGGACTGACTTTTTTTATTAATTAAGCACTCAATTCAAAATACCCAACTTTATGAGAGAGATAATACTTAATTAGACCTTATTATTATAACTAATTAAAACACATAATCCTAAGAAAATGATTCGGTATTTTTCAAAAAGTGATATTAAAAACTGAGACCAACTTGTGATCCGTATAGATACATGCCTATTTTTTATATAATTTATTTCATATTTCAAGTGGAATGAATGCTTTGACCAGTAGTATTTAGTTTTATAGGTTGATATAACCATTCTTGATCATCCACTCCAAACTCCAGTGGTTGTTAACATTTTTTAATGCCCAATAGGCCCACCCAAATGTGGCTCGCCCATAAACGTCTAATTGAGCTTTGGCGAATCTTTGATAATCTTCTTTTGTAGTTCCACTGACTTGCCATTCAGCAACCCATTCACCTTCAATTTAACATAATAATATTTAGCTACTTCGAATCTATAATTAAAAAAACACAAACTCTAAAATAAAATAAAGAGTTGTTCATTTGATAAGCTATGGCATATGAGAACATACATCTTCTAGTTTCATGCTTAAAAAACATTAATAGAAAAATACTTCCTAGATTTGAAGTCATGAACAATTAGTCACTAAGACAACTTTATCATTGTGATGCCAACCAACAAATTATAAGTTTATTATGTGGAGTTTTTTCATCATTAGTTAAAGTTTCTTTACTTTCCTTCATCTATTGAAAGAAGTCAAATTCATATATTCCGAAATACTAAATAATCCAGTGACCATTGATGACCAAATTATGAATATTGTTGAGTTAATTCAATTAAGACTGTCATTAAAATAGCTTGTTATAAAAAAGTGTTACTGTAAAATATACATAATCAATCTGTATGAACTTACCAACAAAAGTAAGAGGGCCATTTGAGGTTGTAGCATGAGTGAGCTGTGATGAGCGATTATTGTAGATGAAATCAATGTTCTGTTGGACAGTCATGGCATTGAATACATCTTGGAAGAGGTTGTAGTAGTGAACATCAATCACAGATCGTTCAAAACCATTTGCAAGAGGGAAGAGTTCCCTGGGATCTGCAGGTCCTAGCCTATTTGATAACACTACATAAGCTGAGGAAGAGTGCTTGCGCACTGCTTCATAACCAGCCTTATAGTACTTGTTCAAGGTCTCTAGCGTCACACCAGGTGAGAAAGGCTCATTTATTAGCTCAACTGCATGAAGGCTTGGGCTTTTTGCATACCTGAAATGCAAGCAATATATATGGATCTCACTATATAAATCTTCCATGCAAAATTGCAAATATCATGTTACTATCAGAACACAAAATTTATGTATAAACCTTGCCGTGAGGAACTCTATAACACGAACTGTTTCTTGAATTGTTTCATCTGTTTTTCCCCATTCTAGTGAACCATCTCTTGATGAACTATGCTCAAAACCATTTTGGGAACCGGGTGCAGCATGAAGATCAAGGATGATTTTCAGTCCATATTTCCTGCAGGTAGGTCAAGTTTCAATATTATTCTTTTAATGTGCTATATATATATATATATAAGTTTTTTAGTTGAAGGACTTACTGTGACCACAAAAAGGCATTGTCTAGTGCATGTAAGGAACCTCCGACATAGGGTGGGGGCGGAGTTGGATCACTTGCTATCCACCAGCCAATTGGAATTCTAACAGCATTAAGTCCACTACTGGCTATGAACTTGAAGTCATCTTCAACAATAAAAGTGCTCCAATGTTCCTGTGGAATCATACACACCCTCGACCATTCAGCAACAACTTGCCAAACTGACATTTTCAACACTAAATCAACATCAATAATTAATAATGGATGACAGTTGTATAGAGTTTTTGCAACTGCAAGTCAGACATCATTCTTGAAAGATGAAAGGTTTTCAATTGGACCAACCTTTTAATGCGTGAATAAATGTAAGAAACAACTGGAATTGATAATAATTGTAATAATGCATAAAACATAAACACTTTTAGGAAAATAACATATAGAATAAAAAAATAGGTATATAAATTTAATCTAAATACATTCGGCATAAAAAAAATTATATGATACATTAATTGAAAATGAATTTTAAAGAAATTATTATAAAATCAAAACTATTATTATTATTATTATATATATATATAAATTTGTAAATGAATAATTATATAAAAAATGTGTAAATATCATAGAATATTTTCTCCAAAAATTTATGAGCTCCAGGATGTCTGGATTTTAATTAAAAAGTTTAAAGTATTTCTCTTGATACAACACTATCTTCCTTCTTCATTCTAGTTACTGAAATTAAAATTGTGCTATGAAATTGGTAAAAATATTTTTATAACTTTTATCTAAGCATAGCCATATTTTACAAACACTTTTACTAGTTGGAGAACTTTTAATTTGTAAACTTGTAAATACAAATCAAACTTTAAGGTAAACAGTCATTAGGTCTTGTGGAGTTTTGGTAATAGTTCATTGTTTTGACCCATTTCTCAAGCTACAACAAACCTGCAACCTAAGACACTGTTTGTCAATCCTTTGACTTTATATTTTGTTACCTTCATAACTTGTGGGGCTTTTGTGGGACCATAGCCATTTGTTACTTGGAATTCCCCTTGCATCCCTCCTGCAATTGTCATTACAAAAACAGATGGATCATCATCTCCCCAGCTGTTGTTGACCTTTGATGCATCAGCAGTCACCACATCCTCTGTCTTTGCCTACAACCACCCCATCAACATTAATGGTTACAATATCACTCACTCTTTACATCCATAGATTACACACAAAATAATTTCTTTTTACATGTATAGGTTAATAACTATTTTTATGTCAACTCAAACAGTTTTTATATATACATGGTGGTGTTATCATTTTATTTCCTTACTATTTCACCTTCTTCCACCAAAAGAAAAGTAGAGAAAACAAAGAAGCAGTGGAAGAGGAACAGTCACCTGCAGGAAGTATCCATTGGAAGCTCTGATTCGAACACGGCTCGAATTACCACTTTCCCTTACAACATGAAATGTCAAAGAATCCGTGGAAATATTGGAAACAGCAACGACTTTTATCCCATCTAAACCCACAAACTGTTTGTTGAACACCCTGAATCTGAAAGTGTTCTCATCTAGCCTCCACAACTGAACACAATACAACATCATGATCAAAATGTAACAAGGAATCACTTTTTAATGATTGAACAACATCAATATGCTCACTCACTGAAAATGTTTCCCAACCGGAAGCAGCTGTGCGATTTGCAACTATGATGGTTCCTCCTCCAGACTCAGCACAAAGATATTTTCCTGTTGTCACAGACTTGAACTGAAGAGCAGTTCCATCCTACAAAAATTCAGAGAAAGAATTGATTTTGCATGAAATAAGACAGCTGAGAACATATATAAGCCTAAGGAAATATGTGTGTATGATAATTGTGAGAATTGTTTATGTATTTACAGACCAAGAAGTCTTTATTTGGAATGCCATCGAAGAGAGAAGGTTTCATCCAACCTTCGGTGACCAGCCACCCACCAAGATTAACTGCTTTCACTGGAAACTCAGCATTTGATCTTCCAATGGAGAAGGAAAAAACAGAGAAGAAGGTGAGCAAGTTAAGAAGCCATATTTTGAGGTTCACACAGTTGGTCATGTTTTTAGATGTGTCTGTGTGATCTTTGTCTCTGTACCTTGCAATGATTCTGCTAGGGATATATAAATATATATGTAGAAGTGCAGTCAAAATCTAGAAGCTCTTATACCAACAAATAATTGAAATTGGGTCTTAGTTGAAATTCCACAACCGCATCCCTTCTTCCAAATAATGTCTGTATAGAGGGAATGAAGAAGCGTTGACTAGTCTAAATAGAAAGTCTGACCAATCAATTGCTTTTTGCTTTCACACTTGCCTTTTCATTTACTCACTAGTCATTTTAGTTGACTTTTACTTTCTAATAGGGTACTTAAGAAAACTAACATAATTATAACTTACTTAACAGCCCATAAGATTATTAGGAACGGATAGCTTAATCTCTAACTCATAGATTATTAGTTGATATAATCTTCTAATTCTAATTAATAAATTAACTTATTAGACTAAAAATATTTAATAAAATTAATTCATAAGTTAGTTTTTAAATATAAAGTAATATAAAAAAATATAATTACATAAATTTTATTGATAAAGTTTATATATTTGTTAAAAAGGAATATTTATATAATTATATTATTTAAATTTAAAAAAAATATATATTTTCATTAATTTTTTTATTGGTTTATTTTTAAAAATTATATATATAACTAAATTTAGAAATTAATTTACAAATTTTGATTAATAATATAACTATTTTAGATAGTAATAGTTTTTTAAGTTTACAATCTTTCCTTGTTTTCCCAAACTGATTTTCCTTTACTATGCATCCAAACCCTTTCACTCTTATCACAACCTCCCATGCCACCCACCTAAAACAATAAGTTACATACATTTTTTCTGGAAAATAATCTCCACTATGACTTTTTACAAATATGAATTGTATATATTTAAAGAGTTAAAATATTTTTCTTCAATTTTAAATAACTTTGTGTACAGTGTTAGAGAAGCAGTTACATAACTGCATTACCATTTTTACATCTGCTTCATTCATGGGTATATATAGATACCCATTACTTTTGTATATATCATATAAAGAAAGAAGAGAAAAGGGAGAAAAGAAAATGATATATTTTATTGATAAAAATTGTTACACATAGATTATTGAGTGTTATATTTATATAGCACATAAAAAAAATAAAAAATAAAATAAATGATACAAATAAACCAGTTACAACTGATAGAACATTAATAACTGATAAGGTAGTTACAACTGAAAATCTAAAATATTATATGAGAATATTTTTATCATTTAGTAGCCATCCACAAGCTGAAACATGTATATCTTTCATGTTCAACTTGGATAAGTTGTCACGAAATAACCGAGGATGCAAAGGTTTGATCAACATATCAACCACTTTATTAGAGGAAGAAACTAAGATTAAATGAATGAGACCTTCTTGAAGTTTAGTCTGAACAAAATGACAATCAATTTCAATGTGTTTCGTCCTCTCATAAAACGTGGGATTCTTTGCTATGCATATAACAGACTTATTGTCACAATAGACAACAAAAGATCCAGAAATATTAGTATGCAAATCATCGCATAAATATTGTAACCATTGAAGTTCACAAACAAGGGAAGCTAATGCTTTATATTCTGCCTCTGAAGAAGATCTGGACACTGTAGACTACTTTTTAGACTTCCATGAATTTAAAGAGTTTCCCATAAACACATAATAACCAGTGATAGACCTTCTAGAATCAATGCAAGTTCCCCAATTTCAATAAGAAAAAGCTTTAATAACAATTTGATTATTAATGGAAAAGAATAGACCAAGACCATGACATCCTTTCAAATATCGTAATACACGAAGAGTTGTTGTCATATGAGGTTCTCGTGGATTTAAAACTGACTGAGTTTATGAACTGCAAAACTGGTATCAGACCTAATGTGAGTAAGGTATAACAAACACCCAATCAATATTCTATATTCACCTGGATTCAAAAGTAATGAACCTTTACTTTTAGAGAGAGGATAAGATGGTTCCATGGGAGAAGAGGCGGGTTTGCAAGCCAATAAACCACTATCAGAAAGAAGATCTAAACAATATTTTCGTTGATTGAGAACAATACCAGAAGGTGAACGACTTATCTCAAAACCCAAGAAATAGCAAAGAGTACCGAGATCTTTGATACTAAATGAGTTATGAAGATGAGTTTTAACACGTTGTATTTCCTGAAGATTATTGCCAACCAACATAATGTCATCAACATATTTCAACATAGTAGTGAAAGAATGATTGTCTGTGCAAATAAATAAAGAATGATCAGCTGTACTTTGAACATAACCAAGTTGATGGAAGAGGGCCAAGCACCAACCCAAAGGAGAGGCAAACATCAAGATATATTGGGCCAACTACAAGGGTCATGGCTAAGAGGCTTGATGAGGATTGGAACACTGCTACTGATGGCAGAGAAACTTACCTTTACATGTTCCAAGAAGTCCAAAATCAAGTGTAGCATAGTCTTTAAATTCTTGTCAAAGTAGCATAGGATTTTCCTTTGTAAAATTGTTTAATTTGTAATTAGGTTGAATTTTGGCTTCTAAAAACCAACCTAAGTTAGATTAGGGTTTCTAGAAACACCTAATCTAACTAAGGTCGGTCATTTAGACCTAATGGCATCACATGAGACACACCTTGTCACACTTGCCATGTGAGCTACCATTAGGCGCCAACTTTCATTTCATTAGGATTTGAATTTCCTACCAATTTGTCTGTTCATTTTCGGTCCTCCTTGGCTATAAAAGGAGGAGCTTACCTCATGTTTTGACAAGATTAATTCATTAGTGAAATGCTGCCAATTTTGTGTCATTCTCACTCTTTGCCTAAAACTTCTTAGGATTAGGCTTTTAATCTTCCGAAATTTTCACCTTCCAAAGAGAGTTGGCCTAACCACTCTCAATTCCCTACTTCTCATGCACCTTCAAGATCACCATCACTCTTAGGAGGATCTTGTTCCACCATCA
Organism: Phaseolus vulgaris; assembly: GCF_051622355.1. Classification (NCBI taxonomy): domain Eukaryota; kingdom Viridiplantae; phylum Streptophyta; class Magnoliopsida; order Fabales; family Fabaceae; genus Phaseolus; species Phaseolus vulgaris. Next base: position 47,603,922 of record NC_143505.1, read on the forward strand.
ATCCATGGAGCTTCCGCAAATTCACTCAAAAACCACAAAGAAGAAGACACAAATCCATCACAAGTTGTATTACAGTCTGAGTTAGTTTTGAGTTCCATTGTCGACTCGCCTACTTTAGTCCATATAAAGATTTTCTAAGTTTACAAACTTGTGTGGGATGAGAAAGAGTAAGGCCTGCAAGAGGAGTCATGTAAATTTATTCATCAAGATCGTCGTGAAGAAAAGCATTATTCACATCTAGTTGATGAAGAATCCATCCCTTAGCACTTGCTAAAGACAAAATAAATCGAATTGTAGTAATTTTAACTACCGGAGAGAAAGTCTCAAAATACTCAATACCTTCGGTTTGAGTATATCCTTTCGCAACCAAACGAGCCTTGTACCTATCAATGGTGACGTATGGTTTATGCTTGGCTTTGAAAACCCATTTACACCCAATAAGACATTTTCCAGGAGGCAAATCCACCAAAGACCATGTTTCATTAGACTCAAGAGCATCAAGTTCATGTTGCATAGCTTATTTCCAACAATCATGTTGTATCACCTCTTTAAATGATTTAGGTTCTTGGATAGAAGAAATATTATGACAAAAAGAAGAATATGTAGGAGAACAATTATCATAAGAGAGATATTTTTGTATAGGATATTTAGTACCTGAAGAATGATTGGTAACATCTTTTGAAGAGAAGAAACTAGTGTGATAGTCCTTCAAGTATCCAGGTGGTTGTTTGAGACGAGTAGAAACTCGACCAGATGAAGGTTGTGTTGAACCAAGTGGTGTTCAAGCTTTGAAGAATCCAAACCCTTTGAAGGATGTTGAAGCCTCTGTTGTGCTTGGTGTTGCTGTGCTGGTTTAGCTTAGTTCTGGGGTAGTTTATATGTTGTAATCCACCCTTTGATTAAATCTAAAGCATTAGTAATCTCAATCTTTGTGAAAGTAAAATGTTTTCAAAACTAAGTTAAAACAACCGATTGGTTTGTCGAAACAACCGATTGTTTATACTTAGGTGTTTAGAGAAAAAGATTGAAAATTGTTTTTAAAATGGTTGAACTGTTAAAAACCAAAACAACCGATTGATTCGAGGAAACAACCGATTGTTTGTTTTGGGACCATAACAGAAAAACTGTTTTAGCTTTGACTGAGCTTTAAATGTTTTAACTGCTTATGCTCCAGTCATTAAATGCTTTGACCAATCTTTTAATGCATTTTAAGAGTTTGTTGAGATTTGATAACAAACTACATCTTTGAATAAATTCAGAAAAACAGATTTGACAATTAATCTTTGACAAGTTTTTGCTAAGAGTTTTTGAGTTTTTCAAAGAGCTGAGATTGTAAAGAGTTTGTGATTGATCAAAGTTGTGGAATAGGATTATGCTTGTATTGATTTCAGATTATCTTCTGTAACAAGTGTAATCCTTGTATTCTCTGTGAAACAAGTTTCGTTTCTGTGTTTGCTAAGATTGGCTGTGTGTTCTTGAGGGGATCAAGATCAACAATCTTGGTGTAGGTGTGTTGGCCAAGGAGAGTGTGTTTCTTGAGGTGTTCAAGGTCATTCTCTTGGTTGTTGTGTAAGTGATCAAGGTGTGGTTGCTTAGTGGATTTCCTCAGGGTTTATGAGAAGACTGGATGTAGCTCTGGGTTTGGAGTGAACCAGTTTAAACAACTGTGTACAATCTCTCTATCTCTAACTCTTTAAATTCAGTTTTATTTGTTGTTTGCTGGTATAAACAACCGATTGTTTTTGTGAAACAACCGATTGTTTTTCTGGTACTGCAGCTTTTGCTTGCTGTTTTGGCGAACTGAATTTCTGAATCAATTGTTTCCTGAGATAAATTCATTCTTGTTTTAAAAGTTTACGAAAATCCTCTTTAAACAATTCACCCCCCTCTAGTTTAAAGCCATCCATTCTAACAGGTTATGGATCAAAATGTTGGTGTTGCAAGACATAAGTATCAATTAAAGGTAATGGTGGATCATAATGTTGGTGTTGCAAGACATCAATATCTATTAAAGGTAATGGTGTAGAAGAATCAGTAGCAGGAAGACTGGATGGTAATATAGTTTCAGAAATTAAAGGAACAATATCACTAAAAGATGTAGGCACAACAATATAAAAAATAGAAGGAACAATATCACTAACAAATGTAGGCACAAAAATATCATTATTAGAAATAGAAGGAAGCAAATGCTTAAACATATCATGTATGTACAAATTGGTATCTATGGTGTCCTTATAAAAAGGAAAATGATTTTCATAAAAAATAACATCGCGTGTCACAAAAATATTTTTATGACTCATATCAAAAAGAGTAAAACCTTTTACCCCATCTTTGTAACCAAGAAAAACACATTTTCTGGCTTTAGAACTAAACTTTGTTCTTTGAACACTACTAGTAGTAGCGAAAGCCAAACAACCAAAAAAAATTATATGAGATAAATTTGGTATGTCATTATAATCCATTTGATATGGTGATTTATCATGTAAAAGAGGAGTAGGAGTTCTATTAATTAATGAACAAAATGTTTGACAGCATATGACAAAAAACAAAGAGGTAAGTGAGACTGAAAAATCAATGCACGGGCGACATTCAAAATATGTTGATGTTTACGTTCAACAATACTATTTTGTTGTGGAGTTTCCACACAACTAGTTTGATGAACAATACCTTTTCTATTAAAGAAATCAGTCATAAGGAACTCAGGGCCATTATCACTTCTTAATATTTTCAAATGACAATTAAATTGATTTTCAATCATATTGATGAGATTTTGTAAATGTTTGCGTGTTTCAGCTTTAGTTTTCATTAAACAAATCCATGTATATCATGTAAAATCATCTACAACAGTTAAAAAATATTTATACCCTTCAACAAAAACATGATTAAAAGGACCTCATATATCAACATGAAGCAAATCAAAAAATTGAGTTGATTTAGTAAAACAAGAAGGAAAAGGTAGTCGTTTCTATTTAGCAAAATGACATGTATCACAAGGATGAACAGAACCTATGAAAATATTTGAGCAATATGAAGACAAAATTTTCAACCTATCATAAGACAAATGTCCCATTCGAAAATGCCAAAGTTTAGCATTATCAATATCTACACAAGATTTATTGATGTTGGCAGACTTATTTCGAAGGCACGAACTCTTACTGTCAAGTCTACTTGTCTCAATTTTTGTTTGTGACACCTGATGGATACTAGAAGTCCTTAATTGATAAAGGTTATGGGATCTCTCAGTTGTACCAATCACTCTCAATGGTTGAGTCTGAATAATGAAAGAAATAGAAGGTTGAAAAATGGTTAAACAATTGTGATTTGTGGTTAATTTAGAAACAAAAATCAAATTGACGTGAAATGAAGGTACATATAAAACACCAGTCAAAGTGAGTAAGGGAGATATTTGAACTATACCAGACTGATTAACACTTAATTGACTTTCGTTAGGTAAAAAGACTAGGACAGATGAAATATTATGAATGGAGAAGAAAAGATTCTTATCGTAACATATATGATATGTAACCCATGTGTCTAATACCTAGTGATTAGAAAACTTACCTGATTTGGTTGAATTGATTTGCGACGTATTGACATGATTTAAAGCAGGAGTTTGACAAGATGATTGTTGGATCGAAGCCATTAAATTGTTGTACTGTTCTTGAGCAAGATAGAGAAACGAAAGAGATGATGGCCTAAAGATCCTAAAAGCTCTTATACCATATTAGTTTTGTATATCTCATAGAGAAAGAAGAGAAAAGGGAGAAAATTTTATTGATCAAGAATTGTTACACATAAATTATTGAGTGCTATATTTATATAGCACATAAAAAAGATAAAAGATAAAAATAAAAATAAATGATATTGATAAAGCAGTTACAACTGATAGAACAGTAATTGTTGAACCAAGTGTGTTCAAGCTTTGAAGAATCCAAACCCTTTGAAGGTTGATGAAAGGCTGGTTGAGCTTGCTGTTGTTGTGTTGTCTTTTAGATAGGATCTGGGGTAGACTTTATGTATAATCCACTCTTGATTGAATGCAAAGCATAAGCATTCTCAAACCTTTTAAAAGAAAAGTGTTTTTTCAAACTAAGTGAAAAACAACCTGTTGTTTTGTCGAAACAACCGATTGTTTTATACTTAGGTGATTTTAGAAAGATTGAAAACTGTTTTTAAATGGTTGACTTGCTGTCAAAACAAATCAACCGATTGATTCGTTGAAACAACCGATTGTTTGTTTTGGGACCATAACAGAAAACTGTTTTGTGCTTTGACTGAGCATTAAATGATTTTCTAACTGTTTACGCTCCAGTTTTTAATGCTTTGACCAATCTTTAAATGCAATTAATAGTTTGTTAAGATTATGCAACAAACAACTTTGATTAAAAATAGAAAAACAGATTTGAGTTTTTCAACTGATTTGAGATTTTGAAAAGTTGAGAATTGCTTAGAGATTGCATTGATCAAAGAGTGTGAGATAGGATTTTCATCTTGTATTTATTTCAGATTTGTTCTGTAACAAGTGTAATCCTTTGTATCTTTTGAAAGAAACTCTGTGTGTATTGCTGAGAAGTGTTGTGTGTTTTTGAGGGGATCAAGATCAGCATTCTTAGTGTTGTTATGCTTAGCCAAAGGAAGTGTGTGTCTTGAGGGGATCAAGGTCACTTCTTTGGTTGTGTTGTAAGTAATCTAGGGTTGATTGCTTAGTGGATTCCCTAGTGGTTTTTGAGAAGACTAGATGTAGCTCTGGGTTTATAATGAACCAGTATAAACCTCTGTGTGCATTTTCTCTATCCTTAATCTCTTTAAATTCAATTTTTATATTTGTAAACTGGTATAAACAACCGTTTGTTTCTGCGAAACAACCGATTGTTTTTATGGTGTTGTGCTTTTTGCTTTTTGTTTTGGCAAACTGATTTCTAATTCAAGTGATTCTTGAAGTAAATTCATTCTTGGCTTAAAAGTTTGCGAAAACCCTCTTTAAACCATTCACCCCCCTCTAGTTTAAAGCCATACTTTCTATCACTAATAACTGATAAGGTAGTTACAAATGAAAATATAAAATATTATATGAGAATATTTTTATCATCTAATAATACCTTTTGCAGTGCTTGTACATCAATCCTTCTCTGATACATTAATAACACTTTTTCTCACTTATGGGTTACTAGAATCATAATATGGTATCACGAGCCTATTTTTTTTTTCGTTTATCATGTCTTCCGCAACATCCACTGAGAGTCCATCCTTAGTCACCATGTCTTTACCCTCTCATTCCTTGCAGCATTTTACAATTCCTATTTCCTTAAAACTTTCAGAGGAGAATTTCTTGTTGTGGAAAGATCAAGTTCTTGCTTCCATTGATGGTCTTCTGCTATGAAAGTTTCTCGACGATTCTCAAGTTCCACCACGTCTCCTTCCCACCACCGATGGTACCTCCACTCACACCAACAAAGAATGTTTTGTGTACAAACAAAATAGTTTAATTGTTGCGTGGATGTTGGCCTCCATTACCACTTCGTTCTTGACAAAAATGGTAGGTTTGAAATCTTCACAAATTTGGGACACTTTCAATACCTATTTTGAGTCCAATACACGTGCTCAGATAAAAAAATTTGTTTGCGACTCAGAACTTTCAAAAAAATGATTGTGCGATTAGTGCCTATCTCTTAGAGATCAAGAAATCAGTTGATTCCCTTGCGATTATTGGTGCCCCAATTTCCATTGAAGACCACGTTGAAGCCATCCTTGATGGTCTTTCAAAAGACTTTGATCCCTTTGTTTCTTCTATTATGTCAAGAAAAGAACCCTACCAATCAATGAGATCGAGGCTCTTATACTCGTTCAAGAAGAACATCTTCAACATTCGTTCTATTGATATGCTTCCTTATACTCCTGCTGCTTGATAAGTGTCATAATTTAGTAATATTTCATGCAAAAAGATAGGTACTTATGGACTTTAATTGATAAAATAGTTATAATTCAACCCATAATTTAGAAATTCGAACCTTTTACATATTTTTTTTTGATTATAATATGAATATGAACGATTTATTCATAAATTTGTGTTAATTTCAGGATTCTATGGTAAAAGGGCTAAAGAAGAATGAACAAGTTAAAGACAAGATGAAAAGAAAAAGTTGGAACATTGAAAACTCGCCCAAGGCTCGCTTAAGCGAGTCCACTCCAGTGAAGTTGAGTTTTTTCTCATCAAACTCGCTTAAGCAAGCAATATCTCGCTTAAGCGAGATGTCACTTAGCCCAATCCCAGTTAGGTTAAATAGAAGGGGTAAAACATAACCCCATACATCATTGGAAGGATATTGAGAGATAGAAAACCTTAGAGAAGGCAGTCATAAAGGAGAAACATCCTGGATTTTCTTTTCTAGCTTTCCATGTTTGTAATGGCCAACATGAGTGGCTAATTATTCCCTTTGGGATTGAGAGTAATTTGTTCAAACTCTTATGTATTGAGGTGATATTTATTTATAATATTTTGTTCTTGATTGATGATTTATATTGTCATTTTATTATAAAGTTTGAATCTTGATTCATGATTTTGACCCTCAGATTTGACTGGAAAGTACTTATAAGCATGTAACCTAAATGATAATGATTAAAATATTTGAATGCTAGGAATAGATTTGAAATGTTTATTGTTTTATAACATCTATTCGTAATGATAAGGGGTTTTTTTATAAATATGCGAGGAATCGATATTTAGGAAACATTCTTAATAATTTTGTATGCGAGGAAACAATATGAATAATTTTTATATGTGCATCAATGTCAATCAAGATGAAATGTTATATGTTTTTATTCATTGAAAATACAAAATGAGTGAGAAAGATGAACCCCAATTCCAATTTTCCCAATTGACTCATCCGAATCATTTACTTTGTTTTTATTTAATTTCTTACAAATTCATGATACAAACAACATTTTTCAAACAAACTTTTACATATTATCTTATATTTAGTGAATATTATACTTGAGATTTTAGAACTGTTCCTTGTGGATTCGATATCTGTCCTTAGAGACAATTTATTACTTCTGACTCAATACACTTGTCGTAAAATAATCATCATTGTTGTCATTGCATCTTAGCATCAAACACATTCCAAAAATTAAAGATTTTAGCAAAAGATTAGTGCTCCTCATGCTCATTCTATGTATTATAAGGGGCCGCAAAATAATTTTTCAAACCTATTCCTTTAGAACCTTGGAATTCTTGGTCTTCTGCTCGTCACAATTGTCAAATATGCAAAAAGCTTGGTCACTCTGCTGAACACTGTTGGCATCGATATTTTCTTCTCTAAATCCTCATGCAAATTTATCTCAACTGTCTATACATGATAGTGAGTCCAGCACTGCATCGCTTCTGGGTGCTCCTTCATCCGTAGATGATCTTATTTGGTATCCAGACAGTGGTGTCACACACCATATAACCAACAATCCATCTCTTTACTTTGAAAAACAATCCTAGATGGTACTGAACAAGTCAAAATGGGTAATGGAAAAGGTTTGTTCATATCTCACGTAGATTCTGCAAATATTTGCTCCTCTACTTCAAATAAATCTTTATTTCTAACTGATTTGCTTCATGTTTCAGAGATTACTAATAATCTTCTTAGTGTTTTCAAGTTTTGTCGTGATAACAAAGTATTTTTTGAGTTTCACTATTATAGTTATTATAGTTGTTATGTTCTTGATCAGGAAACGAAGCGTGTTCTTATACAAGATTTTCTTAAAGATGACTTGTATATTTTTCCTGATAGTCATTCCTTGATTGGTTGTTCGGTGCACTTAACTTCCTTTATCGTTGATCATATTACTGCTAATCTCTGGCACAAACATTTTGGACATTGTAACTTGAAAATTCTCAAGAAGATTCTTGCATGTTGTACTATTTCTTCCAATTAATATTGATTTTTGCTCTATTTGTGTGCGAGGTAAATTTCATCAACTACCTTGCTCTATTTGTATTTACATAAGATTAATTCTTTTAAGATTTGAAAATGAAATCTCTTCTGTTTGTCGACATCTATGACTAGCAGGCAGATGATTAAGTCTACTTGATTTGACTCTCTCTTGATATATATCTTTTTATCCTTATGAGTGACAAATAACAGTGTATGAGATGTTTAAAATGAAAAATGGCACTTCAAACCTTAGAGGAAATGCATAAGGAAGTAAGCTATACGTTACTATTAAACTCTGGAGAAGAGAAAAACATTAAGCTGAAGCCGTGTATTTCTAAGATAATAGGGGTGCTTTATAACAAAAAGGAATTAATACAATATATTGGGGAGATTTGATATCTCTAATAATAAAGATATAATATGAGATTAAATAAAAAATGTTATATATATATATATATAATCTATATATTCCTGATTATATAGAATCAACTCCTTGTTTACATCATTATAACAGTTACATTGACTCTTGCTCCTGCAACACGTAATTCATTACATCTAATAGGTTATGCTGATGTTCCTCACGATGTCATCCTTGTATTACCTAGATTCTGTTTCAGTCCACGTATTGCACATCACTCATAATGCCATTTGTATGCACTTCAATCATATATCAGTTTCCGTAATTCAACCAAAAGCTTTTTGGCTTGATGCAAGTAGCTACTAGACATGTCCATGTTCATGGTGCAGCTAGCTTGCACATGTGGCACACATGAAGCCCGATCACTACTTTCTTTACCTGTAACTCTTAGGCGTTATTTTATATATATAATAAGACAATGGGTCAATCAAAGGGGCTTGCCGAAAAATGAACAGTTTACAGGTTTACATCTTAGGTAGATAAATGCATTTACTTGGCAAAAGGTCAAAGATGCTGTTGCTCTAGAGATATTTAGTAAATTCTACCATGTGTCATGTTCAGAATGTAAGTCATAAAACCGAGAAAAGATGGCTCGAGGAAATGAGCAATGATAAAGGATGAGAGATGTGCTATGGAACAGAAACTTAATGATTTTGGTACACTTATCTTTTGGGTTAATAATTGAGTAGGTTCCAAAGGTACAAAACCCTTAAATGTGAGACTACCATTGAATTTATTTTTTTCTGATATAGAATAGAGTTAAGAAAAATGCATACCGGTGAGAGTTGTGAGCACAACTTCATACTCTTGTCCTACTTTAATCTTAGAGAGTGGAATTGGCTTATCTTCCGTGAAATCATCAGCTCCTGAACTGAAATTTTTTTCATGCCTGTGAAGTGGTATGAACTCAAAGTAAGAGAAACTAAGAACCACAGCAAATGTTACATCTTCTGGTGGTAAACTAGGATCAACATTAACCCCTATCCAGCTATCAGTTGAGCCATAATCAGCACTAACCAAAGGCAACCCATTTGCACAATGCGTAAGTTTTTTTAAATATGGTTGCATGGACCCTGTCATTATGGAGTAGACATACTTAGCATTTGGCCAGAGTTTAAGAATTAAACCAAACCACTCTACCACTTGTAGCTCATGGCAAGCACTTTCCAACTTTGAAGCCAAATCTGGACTTGGAGAGATGATGTCCAAAACAGCCTTTCTCATTTTTGGTGACTTGATTCTTGAACTTAGAGTGTCATCTCTGATGTCATTGCAAATTTCTATCCAATGTTCTTCAAAACTGCTGAAAGCTTGCACCATGTTGTAGTCTCCATTTAAATTTTTTAATCTATAGTATAAAGTGCAAAAAATAATATTGTGAGAGTGTATTGCTAACACTGCCCTAGATTCCAATTTGTTGTTTTGTTTGCATCTCCAAATCTTAATCATTTATTAAACTAAATGCAGGTTTCAAAGGAGATTAAGTACGCTAACAAGCAGCCAATTCTACCTTGGGGACCAAGGTTTGGTGTTGCTTCTTATGATTAGTGACAATGCAGTTTTGTTCCTGTATATTGTTATGGCTACACTTAGTTTACTAAATTTAAGATTCAACTTCTCTAGGTTGACATGTTTCTTATCTAGTAATCAAAACTTCTGTTTAAGATTTAACTTCTCTTGGTTGACATGATCAGAAAGTAGAAGTTTTTGCTAGTTGGAACCTTATATAGCTCAACTTTTGTTTGTCATCAAGTTACGTTTTTTAAAACGTGTTTTCTGTTTTTCTTGGTATTTTGAAGAGTGTGAAGGTAAGCTTGTCTTGGTTGTCTTGGTATCTACTAGCTCTGCACCATTTTATTGTTCCTCATTTTTCTTAAAATATTTATAGCTCAACCTTAGTTAATTAAAGTAACTTTAGTTCAATTTCAATCAAAATATCTTCAATCAAAAACCACCGTTATCACGTTTCTACCTTTGTATTTTGGTGCAATTGGTTTAACTACTAAGTTCAAAGTGCAAACAAAGCAAAATGTCTTGTGCCAAGTTAATTAGAAAATAAAAGATGTTTATTATCGTGGCCTTGTATTAGAAAATAACTATCTATTGGTTGGGGCAATCCACTTATCCTAATTAATATATGTTTTTCCTTGTTCCTATTAAAAAAATATTTTTTCTTGCTCATAGAAAAAACAACATTGAATTTTCAAGACAAGTAAAAAGTATAAAAAAAAAATTATAAATAAAACTTTTTTAGTAAGAAAAATATTTCTTGATCAGATTGCTCCCTAAAATAATTGTATCTTTAAAATTATCTTAAAAAATCTAATGTAATTTTAAAATTGATTTATTTCAATAAAAAATATTTTTCTTTTTAATTATAATCCGATGAAGCCTAGAAACTGTATCGTTATTTGAAATTATTTGTGTGCCAAACTTGTAGGCTAAGCCTACACTTCTTCAAATAAATAATATAAAATATATTTTGAAGGCTTAACCAACGCAAATTTGTGGCAAACAAACATGAAGACTTAACCTATGCTTATTTATGGCTAAACTCACGCTACTTTATAAATGTTTGGACATCTTGAAGGTCAAACCCACGCTAATATAATTTTGTGTGGGTGAGCCACCAATCAAACCCACAATTTTTTATAAATTTAATAATATTTTTATTTATTTATAATATGTAGAATTCATACTAAAATAGCATTTTTATTTATTTATAAATAACTCTGGTAGAAACTTCCATAAGGATGTTGAGAGAAAAAAAAATTAACAGATTGTATAATAATTGTTCCTGCTAGGGAGATGGGACCTAGAGAACTATTGAAGTCTTCTTCTCCTTCCTTCGGTCGATCAGGTAACTGGGTAGTGAACTGGGGTTCTCTTCGTCCTCCTGCTTCTCCTTCGGCCCTCGGTCTCGGCTGAACACCGGATGGTGGGGGTACCTGCGAAGGCACTACGACGCTCAAGTCAGTAAAGCGGGTGGTCAGCTCTCAGAGTGATAAATGACATACCTTACTCCTTGGGATGCGTACTATTTATATTATTCTAGTGGGCCTACCTTGTTGGGCCCATTTATCGAGGTGGATACCTCTTAGGTTTGCATTACCTAATTCTTAATGATAGATTAACTTCACTGATCTTGGTTTGAGCGTTAACTGTAATAGGGGTCGGCCATCGGCCAAATCATCATGGCATGGGTCGGCCATCGGCCATGTTCCAGTGGTCTCGGTCGTCTCGGCCAAGTCTTCTAAGGTCTCGGCCTTTCGGTCGTCTCGGCCTCTCGGCCATGTTTTCTAAGGTCTCGGCCCCTCGGGCAAGTCTTCTAAGGTCTCGGCCAAGCCTTCCAAGGTCTCGGCCTCTCGGCCAAGTCTTCCAAGGTCTCGGCCTCTCGGTCGTCTCGGCCAAGCCTTCCAAGGTCTTGGCCTCTCGGTCGTCTCGGCCTCTCGGCCAAGTTTTCTAAGGTCTCGGCCCCTCGGGCAAGTCTTCTAAGGTCTCGGCCAAGCCTTCCAAGGTCTTGGCCTCTCGGCCAAGTCTTCCAAGGTCTCGGCCTCTCGGTCGTCTCGGCCAAGCCTTCCAAGGTCTCGGCCTTTCGGCCAAGTCTTCTAAGGTCTCGGCCTCTCGGCCATACCGGTACAATAATAATTGAAATTAAAAAAAAGAAGAAAACCAAGCTATGGCAAACAATCCTCGACCCTCAATCCTTGAGGAAAAAAAATTATCAATGAAAAGTTATTGACGAAGGATAAGTTCATGGTAAATTTCCAATAGATTCATGAGACATACTATCAAATAATTTATCCAGTAGTTATTATCATCGATATTTGTGTTTTACAGACAATTAAATAGCTTATTATATATATATATATATATATATATATATACAATGTAAAAACAAATACATATATTATGTTCAACGAAAAAAATATTGAGAAATTAAATGTGTTTATCCATGAGTGTAAAATTATGTTGGGACGAAGTAAATCCACATTGTGTCCATTTATGTGGCTCTAAGGTAGTTGTTAGTGAATTGATTGAAGTGTTAGTTAACTATTAAACTATGATCACTGACTAGGCACATATTCAATTCAACTGAACCAAGCCTTGCGGAATGGGGAGAATAATAAGGGCTTGGATTTGACCGTGCATTCAAGTCACTGTCATAACGTGGCAACTTTCAATTTCCTTACTGTTCGTGCGTGAGCTACAATGAATGACTATAAAGTTGGTAGTGTTTGCAGTGCTTATACAATCTTCACTACTAATTTATCACACGTAAGGAACTACATTTCTACATACATACAAACATATATACATAACTCTCTCACACTAACACTCTAAAGCTTTTGTTGGATTCATTTCCACTCTTCTCTTGTTTCTGATCAACACAAACAAATCCTGAGAGTCTCAAGAAGATGATGGATGTGAGAATAGGGTTTGTGGTGTTTGTGTGTGTTCTTCCGGTAATGGTTTCAGCCATACGTCCTCACCTAGCCCCTTTCTATGTCAAGGGTCGTGTCTATTGTGACCCTTGTCGTGCTGGTTTTGAGACACCCCTCACCACCTACATTGCTGGTAAGCCTTCATGTTTCTTCTCCTCAACTCACCACTCAAAATTTTACTTTTAATGCAACATGTCATGTAAATTTTTTTTTATCGGTAATAAAAAATAAATAAATAGGAACCACTTTAGGGGTGGTTCAACCCTTATACACGTGCCGGCCTAAAACCTTCAGACTTACAAAACAAACCTAACTCAGGAGATTAGCCTCATGCAAACCAAAGGTTCTAAACACCAGTCAAAAAAGGAAAACGAGGCTGACAATAGAAACCCACAACCAGACCTTTACTTGTACCAAAGAAAAAACTTCAGAAGCATCCCCTACTCCTCTATTAAAAATAATGTTGTTCATGTGCTTCCACAACTCGCTCACCACCCCAACCCAAATTGTGGTCCAAACGTTATTAACCGTTTCTGAAGCACAACTCAACCTGAAATGATCAAAATTACACTTTGGCAGGATATGAGACGCCATCGAAACCCCAAGCCACCTATGGCACAACCCCCACACCCGCCTAGCAAAACTGCAGTCGAAGAATAAATGACAACAAGACTCTTCCACCAACCCACACAAACCACACGCCGAGCTATCCACCAAAACCCCTCTTCTACTCAAATTTACCCTGGTAGCAAGCTTGTTTTCCAACAGCCTCCAAGCCATAAGAGCTGCAGAGGGAATAGCCTTGCTCTTCCACAGCTTACTGAAAATTGGCGAGAACATAGTCTCTTTATCATTTCTAACAAGATTATAGGCAAAATTAACCGAATAAGATTGAAAATCCCCTCCCTTCCCGATCCAACCATCCACCTCACCGGAAACAACTCGAACCTCTAACAGAAGCTGACCCAACTGCTCCACCAACGACTTCTCCCACTCGAAAAACGATGTCATGTCATGTACATACAGCAAGTTATACTTTATATTTTTATGTTTGTTTATAAAGTATATAAACTATTATACAAATAATGTTTCTCTTCTAAGATATATACCTTTTGTATTCAGATTCAACTACTTGTTAACATTTGTTCGAAACTTAACATATTTTTATTTTTTATTGTCTTATCTTAGACATGCTTATAATAAAACTGTTCAAAACATGCTCTGCATCTTTGTTCAATCCCCTCTGGTGTTCCCTTGGAAAAAAAACGAAACTGCAATTTATTTTTATTTGAAACGCATTTTCGTTTTTCAATCCAACCTGTTACAGCTTCGGCTCCTTATGATTACATGTTGCTTCGTAGGTGCGGAGGTTACTATGGAATGCAGGGACAGAATGAGAGGTAACATTGTGTACAGCAAGAAGGTTAAGACCGATTCCTCAGGATCATATACGATCTTCGTGGACGCGAATCAAGCAAACCAAAATTGTGATGCGAGTCTTGTAACCAGTCCTCTACGTGACTGTAGAGAACCCACTCCAGGGCGTGACCACTCACGTGTTGTTCTCAATCGCTTCAATGGTATTGCTACCAATGATAGGTTTGTCAACAACTTGGGTTTCATGAAGCAAAAGGTTGCATCTGCTTGTGCAAAGATTCTCAGGCGATACCGAGAGCACGATGATGATGGGAATTAGTTTCACTCAATTCTTTGTATTAGTGTTTTCTTATGATTGCATGTTAGTGAGTACTAATTGGAATAATTGAAGGTTCTTCTTAATAGGGCTACGTAAGTTGCAGTTCACTAGTCAATTTTATGGGGATACATTTAGCTATTATTCTTTCATGGAGAGTACTAATCTGCACACGATGGCATTTTTTTTTTGGATTAGCTGGTATGAAACTGAATGCTTAAAATGATGTAAGGCAATAATGTCATTGGTAAAAGTGATACCAAACTCGGTTTTTTTGAGCAAAATTTAGGACTAAAGTCTTGTGAATAAGAAACATGGTTAGGAGGAAAATCCTAAAAGGATATTATGACGGAAAATTAACAAATATAACTGATTTTAAAAATATAATGATTAACAAATTATGTAAGGTGTGTTTGTATTACTTAATTTTCACTTCCTATGTAAAGTATAAACTAGTAATTTTCTTTTCTGGTTTTCTAGTTGATTGGTTTTCCCTGTTATGGTGGTAAAGTGATGAGGTTAGAAATGGTAACGAGTGAGTTTCACCATCACATTTTTATTTTTGAAATAAAAATTTATTTATATCTTTATCTTTATATTTAATGGGTATGAATTTTTTGTATTGTCTTTATCTTTATTCACTAGTGTAGAAAAACTTAGACAATAGTTTTTAAAGCTCTTAAACAATGAATTTGAAATCATAGTCTATCAGCACGTAGTTTATACTTTTAACTTATAGACGATAGTTCACAACCGTAGTCTATAATGCACTATAGACGACAATTATTTTGACCAACCGTCAACTATAGTTCACAACAAATAAAGTCAGAGTATATCAGAGAAGGGTATAGACTGCAATTGTTGTCAAAACCGTAGTCTATACGTATAGAAGGCGGTTGTAGACACAATCGTTGTTTATAGTGTTGTATAAACTGCGATTGTGAACACATTGTAAGAAGACATAACGAACATGAAAACTTATATATCAAGATTTTTCAACAAATTTGGTGTAGTATAGGTATGATAGGAAAATGGGAGCAAGAGTTGCTTTAGGAAAAAATAAAAAAGTTATGATATATTAGTGTTGGCAAATTTAATCATATCTCAATTTTAATAACCATCTTGTTTATTCTTGAAGACCTTATCTCATCAAAGTTCTAACACCAAAAAAAATTGTACATTATTGCAAAATTTAACTTTTAGTTACCTAAATGATCAATAACAAACACTTATTCAATTGGATAATTAGAGATTGGAGATTTCAGTGTAGATTTTGAAAGACGTACACAAGATTTAGGTTACACTTTTGGAATGACAGAGAGATTAGGAACACATTTTCCAAACAGAGAAAGAACTTCCATCTCCAAAGTTCCATTGCTTGGGTTTCAATTATGATTCAGAACTCTTAAAAGTGTTTGGATTTCAATTTCTCACATCTTCATGGTTTGGATTTCGATTTGAGAACCCTCATTGACATTTCCGAAGAAAACTAAGTTACAATATTTCAATCTTGGAAGCAAGAGAATGTTTCAGTGAAGGAAATTGTGCTGCTATGGAAACCAATTCAAACATAATATTTTTTATTTTTTATTTTTTTTAAATATTTTATTTTACCTATGGATTAAGCATGGTATCCACTATACAAAATTTTCCTACCACCTAACATTCCTAGGTAATGTGCCAAACTTTATCTTTCTCTTTTTTGGATTAATAACATTACCCACTGAATCTTTAATTGGTAAAAACCCATTTACATAAAAAAAAAGTCCATGGGTAATTAAGTCCATGGGTAATTATCCATGGGAAAAACAACTTTTTCTTGTAGTGGTTGTTCTAACATACTCTAGTACTTCTAAGTCTAACTGTTGTGAGTCATTGAAAAACTCTAACATTTGAAAATTGTTTGATTTAGTCAATAATTAATAAACACTAAATTTTATTTTTTTTGTATTGAAGAATTACTTGATCCCAACTTCTATCAATTTCTGCTTGTCCAATGGTTACATCCACTACATCGCTTGTCCAATGGTTACATCCACTACATCACATAGTAACCACAATCATAACTTTCAAATTGCTTATTTTCCTATACAAGTTAAAATAAATTTTATTAAATGCATCAATTCACACATTGAAGTGAGTGAACAATTTTACTTTAAATACATTAAGGTGCATCCAAGTGAGCTTTTGCACTTGCTCTACCACTCAACATGTTATATCCAAAATAAGCACTGAAATGATAAGATTTCATGTTAGAACACATAAAATTAAGCAATATATAAGTAATATTAAATATTAAATAAAATTGGCTAACCCATTTATTATGTGTTTAAAGAGTCCGTTCAGCTGTTCTTCGTGATTCCTCAAAATTTCATGTCCCTAAATGATTTAGACATACATTTTTCCATTTCTCATGATGAGAAGGAAGGTGGGGATAGAAGGTTTAAAGAATCTACATTATTCACTTCCTCAGTAGAAGCAAAGAGTGCTTTAATCTTTTGTTAAACCAACTTTTGCTCTAACTTCCAATAACCACCACAAGACAATAAGTGTGGGGTCTAATTATGCGCCTGGTTGGATTGTGCTTTCTTCCGACACCCTATCAACATTCAAAAGTTAATAATACATGAATATAAAAGCTATAATCAAATAAAAGAAGTGATATTAACCTCTCATTTCTTGTCGAGTCTGTACAAACTACTGCCAACTCTTTTCATCAATGCATGTATATTTTGTACAAGGATTTTCTCTTTTCCTTGAGACCTTCCAGCTTTCTCTTTTTAGCTCAAATTATTCTCATTTACTCCAAATCTTCAATCCTCCTAGAAATCTGCAATTAACATAAAATTTGAGAATAAAATGCTCTTATTCAAATAAATCTCATAAAAACTGTAAAAATGTATAAATTCATAAATTTGGAATTATTTTATACTTAAATTAGCAATAAATCCTCATAAGTGCCTATATTTTAATATAAAATATTACTGAAATTAGACACTTATCAACTTGACAGCCACTGAAGATAGAACCTTCGATCTCAGCATTTTGACATTGGGAATGTCATAATGTGTCTACATTTTTAAAATATAATTAGTTCATAAGAAATGTTAACAAACTTAAGATTGAACAAAATAAATACAATTACATACCAGAATGTTTTTCCAAATCATTTTTCTCTCGTGCTCAATGATGTTATTCCAAGAAGTTAAGATAAAGATCATTTCACGAGCAACTACTCCGAGATAATTGTTAAATTCTCTGAACTTGGCCCAGTGGAATTACGTTGTGCAAACTGTATGAATTCTTCCACGCCTTTCTCCTATGCATCACTTATACATGGTGTATTAATCCAACTCCAATCCATGGAACTAGTAGACTAAGAAAATCTGAATCAAAATTGTCAAAGGTTGAACATTTCCGAACTCGAAATCAACGCGTTCAATACATACAAATACTATCTAATTAATTATAAAAAAAAATTAAAATTATCGAAGGTCGGACACACCTAAACTCAGAATTAACACATTCAATACATATAACTACTATCTAATTCATAATAAAACTAAATTAGAATTGTCAAAGGTCGGACACCCCTAAACTCAGAATCAACATGTTCAATACACTCAATACTATATTATTCATTATCAAACTAATTAAATATAACAACAAAAATCAATAATTAAAATAACTAACCTCAAGCAGCAAAATGAGCGTTCGCAGTATACACCAAAGAGGTTTAGAATGGGGTTGCTTTTGGATGATTTTCTTGGAGCGAGAAAGCGCACGCGGAACAGAGGGGAGAGGGGAGAGGGGAGGCGCGCGCACAAATAAAGGTGGGGGGAGCATGGGGCGTTACCTATGGATTTTTCTGTATATAATAATGAACTATTTTGGCGAGAAAAAATTGTAGGTAAAATACGTACATAACTTTAGCGGGTTGAGACGAGAAATTGTTACCTATAGATATTACCTACAAATAGTACCTACGAATTTATCCATATGTAATTACATATGGACTAAAATTCATAGGTAATTACGTACAAATTAAAATATGTTGTCATCCTAATCCTTAGATATTAAAATAATTTCCAAAAAAGTAAAGTATGTAGGAATCAATGCCATGCTTTATGGATAAAGTTAGATTTATCATCATGAGGTCAAAAGTGTAAGGATGAATGAACATTACAGCAAAATAACATCCATATTACAAGAAAATCGTTAAATAAAAACTAATTTTAAAGACAAAAAATAATTAGTTATTATATTAACTAAATTAGATATTATTTTATAGACTAAAACATTATTGATATCTAAAGTATTTTATATTATTAATAAAAATTAAAAACTAGTATTTAAATTGATAATTAATTAACTACAAAAACTTTAGTTTACTAATATAATACCTAATTTATATATAAAATAGTACCTAATTTAGTAATATAATAATAAATTATTTTTTATTTTTAAAATTAATTTTTATTTAATAATTTTTTAGTATCAGTGTTACTTAAAATTCGAAACTAACAAGTAAAACCTAATGTTAATTTATTAATAATGTCAAATTTACAACATAGTGTTAGTGAACTCTAAAATCTAAATGCTAATTCACTAGCATCACTTTTTGAATTTGTCTATAACCGTGTAGTAAATTCTACCACCTCACATTCTCCTTTTGAGGTTGTCTATGGGTTTAACCCCTTAACACCTCTTGATCTTCTTCCTATTCCCATACTTGAGGATGTCTTGTGCAAAGATGGGGATGAAAAGGATTCTTTTGTGAAAACTTTGCATAAAGACATCAAGATGAGAATTGAGAAGAAGGTTGGCAAGTATGCTGAACTTGCCAATAAGAGGAGAAAAACATTGTTGTTTGATGAGGGTGATTGGGTTTGGCTTCACTTGAGGAAATATCGTTTTCCTACTCAAAGGAAGTCCAAACTAATGCCTCGTGGTGATGGACCTTTCCAAGTCCTAAAGAGGATTAATGACAATGCTTATGAGTTAGATATGCCTGATACATACCTTGGTAGTCATACATTTAATATCAGTGATCTAACTCCTTTTTCTGTAGGTCTCCAAAATTCGTGGTCGAATTCTCTCCAACTCGGGTAGTATGATGGAGATCAAGATCTAGACAAAATGAAGGCCAATAATCAAGGACAAGAAGAGGTAGAGGCTCAAGTGATAGACAGTCAAGGAGTTTTTAGCCCACCTCAAAGGCTTACAAGAAGCCAATTCAAGGCATTAGGAAATAATGGAAGGTTGTTTTCTCTTTTTATAGTTTCTTGTGTAATAAAAAGTGCTTAGAGGGAAACATGAGACACCTCTTTTGTAAAAGCATTTTTAGACTTTAGTTTAGGAGCTTGGGGTGTGTGAGCTTAGTAGTAAGCGTGAGCTCAGGTGTGAGCTTAGAAGTAAGCGTGAGCTTAGGAGTGAGCTTAGTAGGGGGTGTGTTGTAGGAGTAGGTAGCTTCTAGAATAAGCTTGTATTTGGCCGACCCTTGCTCCTATAAAAGGAGAGCTTGGGTCCTTCAGAATTCAGATTGGAAATTGGTAATAGAGAAACTCTACTCAATTTGAGAGAGAATTGTGAGAACTTTGTCTTCTCCTTCACCTTGTCTTATCTTGAGTGCATTTGGTTCTCTCAAGTGGCGGCACTAGCTCACTTATCTTGGAGCCTTCACCATCCAAGTGGTGTGATCACCAAACCAAGTCCTTCATCTCCATAAGTTCTTCTCTTCTTCATCTTTTCATTTCCTAAGCTTTACAAAATGCTAAACATGTCTTAAGCTTCTTTATGTTCGGTAATTTCAGCTTGTTTCTAGCTTTGTTCGGTTCTTCTTCCTTTGCTTTGCTTTTGGTTCGGTGCTTTTCAATTTTAAGCAATTCTATTCGGTCCATTTGCTTTTATACACATTTTAATCGGTTCAATTGGCAATAAATGGATCTTCCATATGAGTTTGGTGTTTGGTGCAAGTTTTGGTGAGTTCTTGAAACATAGAACATTGATCCAATTCTATTAAAAGTGCCTACTCTTTCTCCATCTCTAGTTGATTCCATAGAATGTCAAAGAATCATCTCTACTTTGCTAGTGGAATCATATCATGTGGTATCTAGAGTTTAGGTTTGTTCTTGTTTAATTTTGAGTTGTGTTGCACTTTTAATTCAAGAGCTCTATAATTCTTGTTGTTTATCTTTCTGTTTTTAGGCTTATTTTGAGTTTTATTGCTATTTTCTTACTTGTGCCTATCATGTGTTTGTGTCTTTTCCTTTTTGAATCCATACAAGTTTTGTCATAGTCATGTTTTTCCAAGAATGTCATCACTTCTTGTAGTACTTTTATTGAATTTTTTTGTTTCTTGCTTTGGTGTAATACAGTTTTTCTGAACTTGTGTTTTGATCCTTTGTGCATTTTTTGTTTTAGTTTTGAGTTCATACTTGTATTTTAGATCTATACAAGTTCTTATACATCATTTCCATTATGTCTTTGCTAGTTCTTAATTCTGTTTTTCATTCCTGTTAGGATTCCTCTGTTTTTCTGAAAACGTGCTCACTGTTTCGATTTATTGCAATTGATTTACTCACTGGAAATTTCTAAAATTCTCGATTTGTGTTCTCTAAAGTGTTATAAAAGAGTAGAAAAAAGAAGTACTTCAAAATTCAAAGTACAAAAAAAATGATAAATCAAAAACAAAAAGTGTGCACTTCTGCCGAAAAAAATACAGTAATCTGGCAGTGATTTTGAAAAATTTATCTCAATTAATTGGCTTACTGTTTTTGAGTAATTGCAGTGCCATTGTTGAGCTAAGGTCTTGAACTTTCTGTGGTTAAAATTTCATAATCCAATTCGCTTTATATCGTTCCAGTTAAATCAGTGAACATCAAGCACAGTTTGCATAAAAATATTTTCCAGTAGCTCTGTTTTTGTTTTCTTCATCTACTCTAGTGCTTTTCTTTAGGTATCTTTTGTGTGCCTTCTTTTTCATTGAGTACCTTATTTTCTTGCTTGTGTTTTATTCATTACTCTTTTAGTTTGTCATACATCTAGTGTTCATTTTGTTATAGCCTTTTATTGCTTATACCTTTTCTTGCTTGTCTTTCATTTTTCATTGGTTTTGTGGTGAAGTGCTTTGAAGATTGTGTGCTCTTGCTTTGACATATTTCATTTGAGGTTACTCAAGGCCTCAAGATCAGCTTGGTAAAGGGAGCATTCTTTCTTTGGAGTGATTTAAGTGACACTTCACTTCGGCAGTTTGGTTCCAATTTATTTTGCTAACTTTGTTTGCTGTTTTCTTTTCCAAATGGCTTCATATTTCAGTGATGAGTGTTACAACCAGCATTCTCCTAGCAAAGCTTCTGTTCTTGGTGAATTAAAAGAGGCCAAATGAACCATTACACAAAAAGACGAAGCTATTAGACGGTTGGAGGAAAAATTGCAAAGCATTGAAATGAAGCAAGCTAGGTCCTCTCATTCTATTCATGGAGAGCATCATCATCATAGACCTTCATCAAGAGGCTCTTCCAATGATCATGTCCGTGAAGAGGAACATAGAAGAAGGAGACCTCAACCCCACTTTCATGGATATAGACCTCATGAAGATAGACGCCACCTTGAAGATGGCTACTACCAAGACACAAAGGCTAAGCTCCCTTCGGTCAAAATTCCTAGTTTCAATGGGATAGTGATCCTAATGTGTACCTAGATTGGGGGGCTAAATGTGAACAAATTTTTGAGATCCATGGTATCCAAGATGAGCACAAATATAAGCTAGCTACCTTAGAGTTTAGTGATTATGCCATGAAATGGTGGCATGGTGTTGTAAAGGACATTATCTATCACAAGGGTCCTCCCGTGGACTCTTTGAACTCTTTAAAGGATCAAATGCACCTTAGGTTTATGCCACCACACTTTAGGAAAGACCTCATGTTGAAACTCCAACAGTTTCAACTAGGCACGCTAAGTGTGGATGCTTATTACAAAGAATTAGAAATGCTTTTGCTTAAGGTAGATAGACGTGAGAGTGGGGAAGCTTTGATAGCTAGGTTTGTGAGTGGTCTAAGGAAGGATATTCAAGATATTGTTTAACTTCAAGAGTATTCATCATTGGGTTCTTTGGTACATCTTGCAATGAAGGTGGAAGCCCAACTTGCTAAGAAAAATTCTTTCAAAAATGCTCCCAATGATGGTTACTACAACAATTCTTGGAAGAACAAAAAATCTTTTTCTAAATTTCCTTCTAAAGATTCTTCTTTCAAATCAAGGGAATCTAAGCCTTCTACTTCTATGCCTAAATCACCAACTAAATCGTCTAGTAAGAAATGCTTTAAGTGTATGGGTTATGGTCAGATTGCGGCTAATTGTCCTTCTAAAAGGAATATGTTTGTGCATAATGGCATTGTCATGAGTGAGCATGATTCGGATTCACCTAGGCATTCTTCACATTCTAAGGCATCTAGTGAGAATGAGAGTGATAGTCCACTTGAAGGAGATTTGTTAGTTGTGAGAAGACTTCTTGGACAAGTTTCACAACCTTTTGATGAAAGTCAAAGGGAAAATATTTTCCATACAAGATGTCTTATTCAAAACAACATTTGTTCCTTAATAGTGGATGGGGGTAGTTGTGCTAATGTGGCTAGTACAAGAGTAGTAGATAAACTTGGATTGCCTACTATCTCTCATACAAAGCCCTACAAATTGCAATGGCTTAGTGAAGTAGGAGAAATAGTTGTGAATAAACAAGTCCTCATCCATTTCTCTATTGGAAAATACAAAGATGAGGTATTATGTGATGTTGTGCCCATGGAAGCAACCCATGTTCTTTTGGGAAGGCCTTGGCAATATGATAGAAAATTTTTTCATGATGGCTTTACCAACAAACTTTCTTTTGATTTCCATGGTCACAAGGTTACTTTGAAATCTCTCTCCAAGAGAAGTCCATGAGGACCAAATTCTAATGAAGAAAGAGAGGGAGAGTGAAAAAGAAAAAAGTCCTAAGCCTACACTTCTTGTGTCTAGGCATGAGGTCCTAAGGGAGATAGTGGCTCACAATCCTATTTTCTTAGCTATCCCTATAACTCTTAAGATAGAACCACTTGTTGATAGTCCTCATTGCTTGAATAATTTGGTAAAGGAATTTCAAGATGTGTTTCAAGATCCTCCAAAAGGCCTTCCACCTTTGAGAGGGATTGAGCACCAAATAGATTTGATTCCGGGATCTTCATTACCAAATCGTTCGGCCTATAGGACCAATCCAAGTGAAACCAAGGAAATTCGCCAACAAATATAGGCTTTGATTGAAAAAGGTTGGGTCCAAGATAACATGAGCCCTTGTGCTATGCCTATTATCCTTGTCCCTAAGAAAGATGGCACATGGAGGATGTGTTCGGATTGTAGGGCTATCAATAACATTACAATTAAGTATAGGCATCCCATACCTAGGCTTGATGATTTGTTGGATGAATTACATGGTTCTAAAATCTTTACAAAGATTGATCTTAAAGGCGGCTACAATCAAATCTGTATCAAACCGGGTGATGAATGGAAGACGGCTTTTAAGACCAACTTTGGTTTATATGAGTGGTTAGTTATGCCCTTTGGTTTAACTAATGCTCCAAGTACTTTCATGCGCTTCATGCACCATGCTTTGAGACCTTTCATTGGTAAGTTTGTTGTTGTTTATTTTGATGATATCCTCATTTATAGCTTATCTTTGAATGACCATAGGTTGCATGTTAGGCAAGTCTTAGAAACCCTTAGGAAGGAACATTTGTATGCTAACCTTGCTAAATGTATGTTTGCACTTGATCATATAAAATTCCTAGGGTTTATTGTGAGTAGCAAAGGGGTCCATGTGGATCAAGCTAAGGTGGTGGCCATTCAAAATTGGCCTACACCTACATGTATGACTGAAGTCCGAAGTTTTCATGGACTTGCTTCTTTTTATAGAAGATTTGTACCCAACTTTGATACAATAGCCGCACCTCTCAATGATATAGTGAAAAAGGATGTGGTTTTTCAATGGGGAGAAGCACAACAAAAAGCTTTTGAGATTTTAAAAGAAAAATTGACTAATGCTCCCATTTTAGCCCTTCCTAGTTTTGCTAAAACCTTATAGATTGAGTGTGATGCTTCAAGTATAGGCATTGGGGTTGTTCTCCTTCAAGAGGGCCACCCCATAGCTTATTTTAGTGAGAAATTGAAGGAGAGTCATCTCAACTATTCCACTTATGATAAAGAATTATATGCCCTTGTTAGAGCTTTGTTTACTTGGCAACATTATCTTTTTCCTAAAGAGTTTGTGATTCATAGTGATCATGAGTCTCTTAAATATTTGAAAAGCCAAAACAAACTTAACAAGAGGAATGCTAAGTGGGTGGAATTCCTTGAGCAATTTCCTTATGTGATCAAACATAAGCAAGACAAAATAAATGTTGTGGCCGATCCACTTTCTAGAAGATATGCCTTGCTCACTCTTTTGGGTTCTCACTTTCTTGGCTTTGATCACATTAAGGATCTTTATCATGATGACCTTGATTTTTCTCTTATCTATCAAGAGTGTCTTAAAGGAGGGCACAAAGATTTTTTTATACAAGATGACTTTATTTTTAAAGGAAAACGTCTTTGTGTTCCCCAATGCTCAATTAGATTATCTCTTGTTAGAGAAACACATGAGGGAGGTTTAATGGGTCACTTTGGGGTTGCTAAAACTTTGGATGTGTTGCATGAACATTTCTATTGGCCTCATATGCATAAACATGTTCATAGTTTGTGTGATAAATGCATAGCTTGTCACAAAGATAAATCTAGGATGCATCCCCATGGTTTATATACTCCTCTCCCTCTCCCTTCAATGCCTTGGGTTGACATATCTATGGATTTCATCTTAGGATTACCCAAGACATCAAAGGGAAAGGATTCCATTTTTGTGGTAGTGGATCTTTTTTCAAAGATGGCTCACTTTATTCCTTGCCACAAAGTGGATGATGCATGTCATATTGCAAACCTCTTCTTTCAAGAAGTGGTTCGTTTGCATGGGATTCCTAGAACTATTGTGTCCGATAGAGATCCCAAATTTTTTAGTCACTTTTGGAAGACCTTGTGGGGTAAGCTTGGTACTAAGCTTTTATTTTCTACAACTTGTCACCCACAAACCGATGGTCAAACCGAAGTGGTAAATAGAACTTTGGGACAACTATTGAGATGCTTCATTTCCGGGAATCCTAGAGTGTGGGAAAATTTACTACCCCATGTTGAATTTGCCTATAACCGTGTAGTAAATTCTACCACCTCACATTCTCCTTTTGAGGTTGTTTATGGGTTTAACCCCTTAACACCTCTTGATCTTCTTCCTATTCCCATACTTGAGGATGTCTTGTGCAAAGATGGGGATGAAAAGGCTTCTTTTGTGAAAACTTTGCATAAAGACATCAAGATGAGAATTGAGAAGAAGGTTGGCAAGTATGCTGAACTTGTCAATAAGAGGAGAAAAGCATTGTTGTTTGATGAGGGTGATTGGCTTTTGCTTCACTTGAGGAGAGATCGTTTTCCTACTCAAAGGAAGTCCAAACTAATGCCACGTGGTGATGGACCTTTCCAAGTCCTAAAGGGGATTATTGACAATGCTTATGAGTTAGATATGCCTGATACATACCTTGGTAGTCATACATTTAATATCACTGATCTAACTCCTTTTTTCTGTAGGTCTCCAGAATTCGTGGTCGAATTCTCTTCAACTCGGGGAGTATGATGGAGATCAAGATCAAGACAAAATGAAGGCCAATAATCAAGGACAAGAAGAGGTAGCCCACCTCAAAGGCTTACAAGAAGCCAATTCAAGGCATTAGGAAATAATGGAAGGTTGTTTTCTCTTTTTATAGTTTCTTGTGTAATAAAAAGTGCTTAGAGGGAAACATGAGACACCTCTTTTGTAAAAGCATTTTTAGACTTTAGTTTAGGAGCTTGGGGGGTGTAAGCTTAGTAGTAAGCGTGAGTTTAGGTGTGAGCTTAGAAGTAAGCGTGAGCTTAGGAGGGAGCTTAGTAGGGGGTGTGTTGTAGGAGTAGGTAGCTTCTAGAATAAGCTTTTATTTGGCCGGCCCTTGCTCCTTTAAAAGGAGAGCTTGGATCCTTCACAATTCAGACTGGAAATTGGTAATAGAGAAACTCTACTCAATTTGAGAGAGAATTGTGAGAACTTTGTCTTCTCCTTCACCTTGTCTTATCTTGAGTGCATTTGGTTCTCTCAAGTGGCGGCACTAGCTCACTTATCTTGGAGCCTTCACCATCCAAGTGGCGTGATCACCAAACCAAGTCCTTCATCTCCATAAGTTCTTCTCTTTTTCATCTTTTCATTTCCTAAGCTTTACAAAATGTTGAACATGTCTTAAGCTTCTTTATGTTCGGTAATTTCAGCTTGTTTCTAGCTTTGTTCGGTTCTTCTTCCTTTGCTTTGCTTTTGGTTTGGTGCTTTTCAATTTTAAGCAATTCTATTCGGTTCATTTGCTGTTATACACATTTTAATCGGTTCAATTGGCAATAGATGGATCTTCCATATGAGTTTGGTGTTTGGTGCAAGTTTTGGTGAGTTCTTGAAACATAGAACATTGATCCAATTTTATTAAAAGTTCCTACTCTTTCTCCATCTCTAGTTGATTCCATAGAATGTCAAAGAATCATCTCTAATTTGCTAGTGGAATCATATCAGATAAGAGGAATAAAGCGAAAGGGGGAGAAGGAGATGGAAGCTTTCAGAAAGGAGAATGACTGAATGAAACAAAGGCTCGCTGAGAGATCGGACATCCCGAAAGTAGTGGGTGACATTCCCTTGGACAAAAACACGGATATGGTTATACATGAGGTCGGGAGTTCATATTAAGAAAATAACAGGCCGACCTCAGCTAATGCTTTAGACAGACTCCTCGAAGAACCCCCTTTGTTGAAGCCACCCTAGAGGTGCCTCTGCCGGGAACTTGGAATAATCCAACGTTGGATAAGTATGATGCAACCAGAGACCCGAATGAACATGTGAACGCGTACCTGACACAAGTTAGCTTGCACACAGTAGAAGATGCGCTATGGTGTCGAATATTTCCCACCTCTCTTGAAGGAGCAGCCTTAAATTGGTTTACTCGACTACCGGCTCAGTCCATAGACTACTTTGACATGCTCGCAATGAGGTTCGGAGCTCAATTCACTACCATCCGACCACACCACCTCACTTCGATCGCCCTAGTGAATATTCGACAAGAAAAGGTTGAGTCCTTGAGAGCCTTTATGGACAGATTCGGCAAGACAACTTTGGACATACGGAACCTAAGTCCCGAAGTGGCGATGCACCATATGGTGACTGCATTAAAGCCGAGACCATGTTTAGATAGCTTATGCATGTAGTCAGCCACGACATTGGATGAGTTGCGCCAAAGCCACCAAATACATGTAGCTGGAGGAATTGAAAGAATTCCGAAACAAGGCTCGGACACCTGATGAACCCGAAAGGAAGGGCGATAGAGGCAAACCAACACAATTCGGGAAGCCTAGAGAATTTCTCAAAGGGTCGCGTTTTACCCGTTACACCCCCCTAACGACCATAAGGTTGAGAGTCATGGAAGAAGCCCTCAATGCCGATCTTCTTAGAGCACTGAGAAGAACTCCCACCCCGTAGAGTGAGGATCAGACCAAGCATTGTCGGTACCACCGCAACTTTGGGCACACAACGAAAGATTGTTGGGCCCTGAAAGACAAGATTGAAGAACTCATACAAGCAGGCCATCTGCGACATTTCGTCCAAACAAGCCGGGAAGACGAAAAAATTGGAGCAGATGTCAGAAAAAAGCAAGAAATACGGAGGAACACCTCGAAGAATGAGCGACAAGGCCGAGAAGGAAGGTACCGCCAACGAACCATGCCTGTGTGAGGAGTAATGAATACGATTGTTGGAGGTTTCGTAGGGGGAGGAATGACATCTTCCTCCGAAAAAGGCACCTCCAAGTAGTTAGCTCTGTATACTCCATTAGTATGAGCAATAGGAGGGACCTGCCGCCTATGCTTTTCATAAAAGTAGACTTCAGAAACATAAACCCAAGACACGACGACCCGATGGTGATCACTATTGAAGTAGCCAACTTTGTAATCATGAAAACTCTGATAGACCAAGGGAGTTCTGTGGACATATTGTATTGGAAAACCTTCAGAAAAATGGGCATATCAAATGACGACATCGTCCAATACGATGAGCAAATTTTTGGCTTTGCGGGACAGAGAGTCAACACGAGAGGATACATTGACTTAGACACTAAATTCGGAGAAGGAAACCGAGACTGTCGGACAATCAAGATCAAATACCTGCTGGTCGATGCCGAAACGTCTCATAATATCCTGATCGGACGATCCTCCCTCAACAAATTAGGGGCTATGGTATCAACACCTCACATGGCCATGAAATTCCTAGCCGACAACCCAAGTCGGGGCCGAGAGGTGGTCACCCTTCATGCTGATCAAAAGACCGTAAGAGAATGTTACACTGCAAGTTTAAAGATCCTTCCGCCACCAACACCTACCCGGAGGGCCGAGGTTCATCATATAACCCTAGGTGATGACTTGGATCCCAGACCAAATGACGAACCTCAGGTGGAGCCAAAGGAAGAGGTGGTGCTATGTTGAGTGGGTCGGGAAGGACAGAATACGCGATTGGGATCAACCTTGGGAGCGGAGGAAAAGAGCATCATCACAGCTGTTCTATTCAACAACACAGACTTATTTGCATGGTTAGCGACCGACATGCCGAGTATAGACCCTCGAATAATTTCTCACAAGTTATCGATCTGTAAAGAAGTCATGACAATAGCCCAGAAGAAGAGAAAATTGGTTGGCGAGAAAGGACGGATAGCCGAGGAGGAGACCCGAAAAATTCTAGATGCTGGTTTCATCCGAGAAGTACATTACACTACATGGTTGGCGAATATAGTCTTGGTGCAGAAGAATAACGGAAAGTGGTGGATGTGCACTGATTATACTCATCTTAATATAGCCTGCCCAAAGGACGCATACCCACTATCGAGTATTGAACGACTGGTGGATGGAGCAGCCGACCATAAGGTGTTGAGCTTTCTTGATGCATACTCCGGATACAACCAAATACACATGAATCCGGCGGACCAGGAAAAGACAACTTTCGTTACCGACAGGGCCAACTTCTGTTACAAAGTTATGTCGTTCGACCTAAAGAATGCTGGAGCAACCAATCAAAGGTTGATGGATCGAATGTTCCGAGTGCAGATTGGGAAAACTATGAAGGTATATGTTGATGACATAATCGTAAAATCCGATAGCGTCGAGCAACAAGCGAATGACCTAGCTGAGGTCTTCCAACAGATCAGGAAGTAGGACATGTGTCTTAATCCGGAGAAATGCATGTTCGGAGTGGAAGGGGGCAAGTTCCTAGGCTTTATGTTGACAAGCCGGGGAATCGAGGCCAACCCTGACAAATGTCGAGCCCTGGAAACTATGAGAAGTTCGGACAACCTGAAAGAGGTCCAACGATTGGTAGGGAGGTTGACATCCTTGTCTAGGTTCATGGCCAGATTAGCGGATAAGATCAGAAAAATTTTCAAGCTCATGAAGAAAGTAGAGAGGTTCACATGGATCGAAAACTGTGAGGAGGTGTTCCAAGCAGTAAAGCGAACACTAGCGCAACCACCCTTTCTAAGCAAACCCACCCAGGGGATGCCTTTGTTGCTCTACATGGTCGTAAGCGCCGCCATTGTACAAGGCAAAATAGAGCAGAAACCAATCTACTTCGTAAGTCGAGTTCTACAAGATGTCGAAACCAGGTATCAAGTGATTGAAAAGGTAGCTCTGACTCTCGTTCACGCTTCCAGAAGACTCCGACAATACTTTCAAAGCCACGAGATCATAGTGCGAACTGACTTCCCAATCAATAAGATACTGTAGAAACCCGAGTTGGTCGGAAGGATGATTGGTTTGTCAGTCAAGTATGAACCACAAGTTCCTATCAAGTCCCAATGCTTGGCAGATTTCACATCAGAGTTGCAACAATGCCGAGAGCCTGAAACCACATGGACAGTGCATGTCGATGGCTCTTCAAGTAAGAAAGGAGGAGGAACCAAAATCGTTTTGGAAGAACCGGAAAACATACAAATTGAGTAGTCGATACGTTTCGGGTTCCAAACATCCAACAACCAAGCGAAATACGAAACACTCATTTTCGGATTACTATTGGCTAAGGACGTGGGAGCCCGAAAGGTAGAATGTTAGACAGATTCACAACTCATGGTCGAACATATCAATGGAAATTACCAAATTAAAGACCCCCTACTCCTGAAGTACTATCACAAAGTTGTCAACATCATTGGCTAGTTTCAAAATGTCGTCGTAAGCCATGTGAAGCGACAAGACAACCATAGAGTCGATACTCTGTCCAAACTGGGCATCACGAAGATGAAAGGCCGACATGCAACCATTATCCAACAAACTTTATCGGCTCCATTAGTCCTTGTCGGAGAATGTATGATAATGGAGCAAGGAGGGGAAGATTGGGTGTTTGACATGAAAAAGGTAGTCAAAGACCAGGAATAAGGGAGAGAAAACCATGACCTGTCTCTCGCAAAGAAAGCTTCTCGATTTGTCATAATAGGAGAAGATTTATATAAAAAGGGGTTTCTCTACCCCACTGCTCAAATGTGTTTTAAAAGCAGAAAAAGAATACGTTTTGCAATTATTGCACCAAGGAGCATGTGGCTTACATTCTGGAGCATGAACAATGGCAACTAGAGTCTTGAGGCCCGGATACTACTGGCCGACACTAAGAACTGATTGCGCTGATTTTGTGAAGAAATGCGTAAGTTGCCAAGAGCACGGTCCACTAATCCACCTTCACCCCCACAATCTCCAAAGCACTAACTTTCCTTGATTGTTTGCTCCATGGGGAATGGATATAGTGGGCCCCTTCCCGCCAACAACCGGACAAAGAAAGTTCTTGTTGGTAGCAGTCGATAATTTTACAAAGTGGATAGAAGCAGAACCCCTCGCAGGCATCACGACTCGACAGGTCCAGAGTTTTGTATGGAAAGACATCGTCTGCAGGTTTGGAATCCCACATACCATCATCACAGATAATGGAAGACAGTTCACGGATCGGAAGTTGGCCGAATTCTATGAAAGTTTAGGCATTCGGCATAAGACAAGCTCTGTGGAACACCCACAAACCAATGACCAAGCCGAATCAGCCAACAAAGTCATCTTGAATGAATTAAAGAAAAGTTTCGGCAATGCAAAAGGTAAGTGGGTAGAAGAGCCCTGGGAAGTCCTCTGGGCCTATCGGTGTACCCCCCCATTCGGCAAATGGGGAAACCACATACAACCTCACTTACGACACAAATGCCATGCTGCCAGTAAAAGTCGGAGAGCCGACAATCTGAAGAGAACTCCATGACCTGAAGATAAATGAAGAATGTCTAAGAACAGATTTGGACTTACTCCAGGAATCGCGTGACAAAGCCAAGATAAGAGAAGAAGCTTGCAAACGGATAGTCGCAAGAAGATACAATTCAAAGACTAAACCCAGAGCGTTCCAAGAGGGAGATTTGGTTTGGAGGATGAAGGGAGAAGCTCATAAGATCTCAGCAGAAGGAAATTTCAACGCAAACTGGGAGGGTCCCTTTAAAATTAAAGAAAACCTCCAGAACAATGCGTATCACTTAGAACAGCTGAATGGCCGAGAGGTTCCCCGGACGTGGAACGCCAGCCATTTAAAAATGTATTTTAGCTTATATGTATCATAGGTGTACTCTTTCCTACCTTCAATCTTTTTTTCCAAGGGTTTCTTCTTTCCCAAGGGTTTTTTATTGAAGAAGGTTTTAACGAGGCACCACTTTTAATGGAATCAAACTTATCAGCTATACTTGTGAGTAAACCACTACCGCAAGTATCATAAACCTCTCGACCAAGGAAGAATTCACCAAAGTGAATCCCTGCCGAGAGTGCATTAAAAGCCTTTCGACCAAGGAAGAACTCACCAAAATGAATCCCTACCGAGAGCTCGACATACACCTCTCGACCAAGGAAGAACTCACCAAAGTGAATCCCTGCCGAGAGTACGCTAAAGAGCCTCTCGACCGAGGAAGAATTCACCAAAGTGAATCCCTGCCGAGAGTGCGTTAAAAAGCCTCTTGGCCAAAGAAGAATTCACCAAGGTGAATCCCTACCGAGAGTACGATAAAAAACCTCTCGGTCAAGGAAGAATTCACTAGTGAATCCCTATCGAGAGCGCGACATAAACCTCTCATCCAGGGAAGAATTCACCAAGGTGAATCCCTGCTGATAGTACGATAAAAAATCTCTCGACCAAGGAAAAATTCACTAAAGCGAACCCTTGTCGAGAGTATCATAGAAAACCTCTCGGCTCGAACACTGCCAAGAGTAATCATAAATAAACTAAACATGCATATGCCACCGAGAGATCGAGAGAGAAAAAAAACCAAAAGTAGTACTAAAATTAAAATAACTTGTCATTTCAATATATCCAAAAGAACAGGCAAGCCGTATTGTCTACACAAAAAAGGGGTCATGGTTACAAAACCAAATCAATCACATGACTCATACATAAAGAGTTCACCTAATTATCAGATTCGATGTTCTCGACATCATAAGCCTTCGGGGGAGCCGAGACCGCAGCTTGAGTGGAACTCGAAATCTGGTTTAGCGGCATCAGTTGACCCTCATGGAAGTCCTTGTCAACATCAAATTTCCCCTTGTCCAAAGGAATATTGTAGAAGAAGGTCGTTTGACAGAGAGCCTTTTGGAAGCCGGCCTCATGTTCTTCCATCACACTATCCTCGGCAACTTCCAGCTACTTCACTAGTTTTTCTACCTTCTCTTCAGATCGATGGTTGGTAAGAGCCATATCCGAAAGATTTTCCTTTAGACCTTTGATCTCCTCATTTGCCCTCTCGACAACCTCCCTCCCCATCCTATCAGCCATCTCGAACTTATCCTTCCATTTCTTCATCTCAACCTCCAAGACTTCATTCCGAGCCAAGAGCGTGGTGTTCTTGGCCAGTTTTTTTTGCAAGTTGGCGGCTGACTTGTCCAACTTAACTCGGAGTCCCTCCACCTCGACAGCGTTCTTGTCCCTCTTCATCAAGTCAGATGCCATTCGCTTGCTGAGAACTAGGGTCCTGGAACATAACTCCATGAAGGCATCGTGCACTTGTGAAGGGCGCACCGAGAGGTACGCATCTTGTTGATAGGGGTTCAACATGATATTCACCTTCTCGGCAACATTCATCTTATGCCCAAGAAAGTCGGGTCCACTTGAACCCGGCCCCCCGGGTAATCGACCTCTCTTTGGAGATCTTCTTGACAAAGAGCGCTCCCCGTGACGCCGAGAAGACCTGCCATGGTCCTTCTTTCTTTTCTTTGGATTAGCAGGACGAATACTCTCTGCGGCTGACACCATGGTAATGGGCGCCTCGGCATTCGACGTAGCCGATCCTCTCGGCGTCTCCCCTCTTGTGGCCATTTGAGCTTGTCTTTTCAAGCGAAGCTCTCGAAAATAGTCCTTCTTCCCACCTGGCGGCACTAGACTTGCCATTATACCTGAACAAGATGAAAGCAAATTAATCATAGTAAAACAAACGAGAAGATGAGTAAAATTACTTACCATCAACATCGACACATCTATCAGTAGACAAGTAGGCATGGACGAGGGACTGGGTTGGAGTCTTGCGAGGAAGTTGATCTAACACCGATAACACTTCCAAGTCGTCATCGGTCATCAGGGACCTCGACCACACATTGAAGCGCGCCGGATCCTTCGTCCAATAAAAAAGGAAACTTGGGCATCTCGCCGTCAAAGAAAAACGATCGTCCTCCCTCCTCAATGACAACTTTAAAGAATTATGTCTTAAAGTTCTTATAAGAGTTCGTATAAGGAGCGAATAGGCTATTTTTTGATTGATCGACAAGGGACAACCAACCTATACGGTCACCCAATCTAGTACCAAAAAAGTGCAAAAAAGACCTGGCGGTTGCCCTAAGACTCAACACCTCACACAGCAACCGAAAAGCCTGGATTGTAGCCCAGCTATTCGAATGAAGTTGTGTAGGCACTACATTTAAGACAAGCAACACCTCCATGGTAAAGACACCAAGAGGAAAGCGAACATGGATATCTGAAAATAAACAAGAGTAGAAGTAGAAAAAATCCTTACGCCCTTCCCCGCTACCCAAATAGACAGTCTCAAACTCCCGACACCTACGAAGGGCGAAAACACCACTAGGCACACCCTCTAACATGATATCTACACTATCTACAAAGTCCTGGAGTAAGGAAACCTTGGTAAAGTCAGAGAAAACCTCACGAACACTATTATGTTCCCATATATACTCGGTCTCTCGGGTTTCCTCCTCCGCATACCCACTCAGCAATAGAGACACTGCAGGTTCCGCACTCTCCCGACTTAGAGGATCGACAACCTGAGAAGAACCTTCGACACTCTCGGTGTCTCTAGTAGGGACATCATCAACCAATGGCCTTTCCCTATTCGGACCTCCAGACACAGATGAAAATAAGGTGGTAGCCAAAAGAGAACACATCGTTACCTCCAGAAAACTCTTCAACCGGTGTATAAGGAACGCAGGGATATATGACTCGACTATCAGACTCTCAGAGCTAATTCATGGTTCACGCGAGGAAATCGGAGCCCACCACCACTCCATTTATAGGCAAAGAAGATGGAAATGTGAACCGTCAGAATGCATATCAATCGTTGGATCAACATCCAACAAACGGATCAGATCGCATCTAGTATTCACCTTTCACCATGACATATACACGCACCTCGAGTACAAGTCACCATACTCGACATCCAGCGACTGAGCGCTCACGAACATACTCGACCTACGAAGACTTACGGTAATTTGACTCTACATTACGTTTAAACCAACTCCACTCGAGCCTGGGGGGCATATGTACTACCAGGTCGTCGAAAAGCCAACTAGACGACAAGATGAACAGCTAAACACGTAATTAGACATAAATAAACCAACTTAGGTGATAAACACGGTTAAGGTACAATTGGGCCTTCGCTTGGACCCTAAAGCAGGCCCATAATAGCCAGAGCCCATCTAGAGCAGTATAAATAGCATAAGGGGGCACAACATCCTAGGTAACTTTTCACTCCCTACTCTTCTGGTACCTAGCTCTCGGACTGACTTGATCGTCGAATTGTATTCGCAAGTACTCCCCCTATCGTGTCCAAATCAAAGGAGATCCAGTCGAAAGAAGCTTAATTGAGAGACCGGAAAAACGAGAAGGTTGCAACAGAAAGAAGTGTTGTACAAGCTTCTAGCTTTGTAGGAACAAAGAATATTTATATAAAAAAGTGAGAAAATATAATCTTGAGCTCTCATACAAATTAGGTTGATACTAATTACAACATTTTTGTCATGTTTAAATTTGAGTCTTTGGATTAAAATTTATCTACAATCTCTATTTTATGTCACAAAGACACACAGATTCTAAGACTAGCATAAGCTAAGTCAACAATAATTTATATAAATATTAAAAAAAATTATATTAGTGTGAACTAGATCAATACTAACTTAAATAAATATTAAAATTAAATTAGAGTTGGTTAAACTACCACTAACTTAAATTAATATATTAAAAAATAATACTAACACCAATTACAGTAACACTAACTTTAATAAATATTAAAAATAATAAGTTTCATAAAGAATCATTTCATTGGTATAATAGGTTTCATCTAGACTGTTCTTAGAATTCTTTATGAATAGGTATAGTCTACCTATGTATCGGTTTTTTTAACATATGAGTTTTGGTCTAGTTCCCTCATTTTTTTTTTGTATTTTTTTTTAATAATTTTTTTTTCATGTGATGATAGATGATTGTTGTTATTTGACAGTCTAGCTGAGATGTCAAATTGTATAATGATGACTAACGTGAAAACTTTTATAAAATAAATATTAAAAATAAATTCTATTAACATCAACTTTGTTGATATTAAATAAAATAAAATAAATATTTAAATTAAATGAGATTTACGTAGTCCAATATAAAGCTAACAAGTACAAAAATAAATAAGATTAGTATTAATCTAATCTATGCTGACTTAAATAAATGGTAAAAAAAAAGTAAACTAGTATTCTATTAGCTAATGCTAACTTAAATAAAAATAAATGTTAAAATTGAATACAATTAACATCATTCTAACTGAAACTAACTTTAATATATTCAAATCTATTAATTTTTTTATTTTATATTTTCAAAGTTAACTTAATCAACTCTATTTGCATTGGTCATATAATTGACATTTGACATCTAATTATTAATATTCTTATGGTGGAAGACGAAAGGTTAGAAATATAGAATAAGTTCAAGAGAATGTGAATTAAACTATGAGATTTTTTCGCAATGAGCAATGTTCATTTAATCAAATTGACTAAGATTGTAAAACACGTTTTACAAACATTTTAGGTGCAATAAGGGTTATTTAATATTTCAAGAAAATAACATATGAAATAAAAAATATATCAATTGAAAATATACGAGAGAAGAGTTAAACACAAAACTTTATACACTAAAAAAAATAATTTTAAGTAACCACAAAAATCGATCTTTAAAAACACTAAAATCGGTTGTTAAGCACATTTGCGACCAAAATAACTACCAAGTAAAGATGGTAATGAATATCCTAGTTGCAAAAATACTTAGGGACCGACTAATAAATCGGTCACAATTTAGAAACCAAAATTTTGATCGTTATTCTGTCCCAGAAAGTTTGGATACCAAAATTGTAGGAGACCAAATTAGTGACCAACTTTTGATGAAAAAATCGATGGCTAAATTAAAAGGAGATAACAATCACCGTTTTTTTTATCGCTAATAGGTTGAAATAATTAATTAAAATAAAATAAATTGCGATGGCTAAATTTGAGACCTATACGACCAAATTTATTTTGGTGGCTATATATTTTTTTAACTACAACGAATGGTCCTATTTCGGTCACTGAATGTTGGGTTGGTCATTAATAGTGACAAAAGTCACTTTTAGTCGGTAATGAATGACTTTGTAGATTTAGCCATCTAATTATTTTGGTGGTTATTTGTATATGTATTATTAATACCTATTTTAAATGATATTTTAACCTGTATATAAATAATTTTCAAACTTGCTTATAAGTACTCAAAATTCAATCAAGCTAAACAAAAATGAACTTCAATACATAATTTAGGAAATAGTTGTATACAGATTAAAAGTAAATCATATTACATAAAGAAAATTATGGTAAACAAGTCAAAAGAGTCAAATATATTATACAATTCAACATACAGTTAATCTTCTTTTGCACTATCATCTGTAATGTGATCTCTTTTATGATGTCCACTTGTAGTAGGATTTGAAGGGTCTGGCATGTGATTATTCATTTGAATGTGTTGTAAGATGAGTTTCATTTAGTCATCTTATTTTCGCATGCGTTCATTTTGCTCTTTAGGTTTTTCATTAATTACTCCATCTTTTCTTCTATTGTTTGCTCCTTGACATCTTTTTCCATAAATTCAACATTTTGCTTTTGAATAGTCTCACACATTTCTTCTATTTGATGGACTACTAGAGATTAGCTTGTAGCATAGTGAGCACTTGATGTGACACTTTTACTTAAGGTTGAGATTTTAACAATTAGAGGTGAGGACCTAATGAAGATTCCCACCGGACACATCAAGGGTTAAGTGTGAAGGTTCACTTCACAGATGCAAAAATGAAAAACAGGATATGGTGAGAATGAAATGCAATTGCGGAATTGAAAGGGGGGCAAGGTAAACATCAATGGTGGACATAGCCTCCTCACTACAAAAAAACGTGTATAAAGTGGCGGTTTTAATATGGCGGTTATTAATAACCGCCACAATCTGCTGTATAATACGACATTTTAGTAACCGCCACAATGATCCTTTAGAATATGGCATTTTTAACTGCCATAATTATCCTTCAAAATAAAATTCCCGCCTTTGCTTTCCCTCCTACACCATTCTTCTTTATTTTCAATTTTCTTTTAATTTTTTGGAAATTGATTTTGTTTTTGAAATCAGGTGCGTCCCACTCTTTAGAAACCAACGTCTTCCCCCACTCTTCACCCTGTCTGCCAACTCTCTTCCCTCTTTGTCTGCTAACACGACCCTTACGCGACCTTTGTGAAACCCTCAGGCGACTTTCACGAAACTGTCATGAAACCTTTATGCTACCTTCACTAACCCTTCCTCCGTCCTTCACGAAACCCTGAAACCCTAACGCTCACTTCTCTGTCTGCCATTGTTGCCTCCGCGCAAGGTTGTTCCTCTGACCTTCATGAAACCCTAACGTTCACTCCTTTGTCCGCCATTGCCGCCTCTCACTCCTCTGCCCGCCATTGCCACCTCCGCGCAAGGTTGTTTTAGGTTTGTGCTTGCGCGCCCTAAACCTCTGTCTTGGGAATCTATTGTTTGAAATCATTATAGGTTGAAATTGTTCAAAATCTTACTTCTGATTCTTGTTCATTGATACACTCCTTACAAAATTACAATTTTGATGTGTTTTTGCTTTGTAGTTTACCTCAAATTCAAAGGCATATAGGTTCCTGGATTCTACTCCCAAGATTGGTTTGTATATTGTTTTGTCTTGTATGATAATTGTCTTGTATTCTCTCTTGAATTGAATTGAATTTCTTGTGAACTTAGAGTAGCTAGCCAAAAGCATTAGAGGAAAAAGTTGAAATTATAAGTTAGTTGCATTAGGTATGGAATCTTATATAAGAACTTCAACTTAACTTCTCAAGGTTACACAAGCTAACTCTTCAAATTGTCAAACGCTATATATAGTTAATTTGGTAAGATATTTTTCTGTTAAGAAGTGGTAGTGGATAGCTGTCAGTATTTGTACCAAAAAATTGATTATTTCTCTGCTCAATAGGAAGCTGAACGGAGCAAAAAGGGGAGGTCAAAGCATTCACAATGGAGGAACTATGATGATTTAAATGAATATTTTTGGTATAATTAATTGTGTCTCACTTTTTATTTGTATCTGTCTTGGTATTAATTTTCAATGACAGTTGTAGGTCAGTTGATTGTTTTCGACTTGGTTGGCCAATGCATGCTGATGCCGATTTTTTTGCCTGCCAGTTGAGCCGCTAAATTTTGACAAATCTAATGTAAGCATTGATTATGTTCTCAGTTTATTTAAGTTTTATAAATTTAGTTCTTAGAAGAAAAAGTTGTTTCAAAGTTGAAAATTGATTTATAGATGACATGCATAATATATTTGGTTGATTATATTGGTTATGAAATGCTTTTTTCTGTAAAGAATCATTATGATAATCAATGACTGCTTGGATTTTTTTCTGAAAATGGGAAGAAAATATTCTCCATTTGATTATGATCCTGATTTGAAATGTTAAATGGGTGCTTTTTAAAATTCCCATTGCTGTAAATGAAGTACATTTGGATAGCTACGGCTGAAAACCTAAAACATGTTCCTGCCACTGGATTTTAAGCCTTGATATATACTTAATCTACAGAATAACAAACCAGTTAACAGGGACAAATGGGTTGGAAAAGTCAATTTTGTTGAGATAAGGTCATTTTGGCATATTTTCAGAAGTTTTGATCGCATGTGGGGTTTTTTTATTCTGTGCTTACAGGTAATAATTTGTCTGTTGTCCTTCGCAATCTATGTGTATGATTTTTCCCTTCATTCAATATCTAGCAAAATATATCCATTTCTGAAAGAGCTAATTTATCTTAGGCTATGATTATTGTTGCTTGGAATGGAACTGGGGATCCAAGTGCAATCATTGATGTGAATGTTTTCAAGAAGGTGCTTAGTGTGTTTATAATTGTTGCTATCTTGAAGCTTGGACAAGGTAGGTAATAGCAAATATTACCAGCACATATATTGCTTGTGGATATTTCTCAATAGCCATATTCATATTTTTGTACAAAATTTTAGGATATATTGCTACTCTGGCTTCTATTCAAGAGCCCTTTGTTCTTCTATTTTAATGCTTGTTTGTTTAACATGCAACCGCTGATAGACATCAGAGGAAGATTTATTTAGTGATTTTTTTTTACTTGCTATTTAAAGGCCATTTTTGTGTACCCACATTGTTTTAAACAATCTTGGCATTATGAAAGTGTAAGTTGCTTATGGTAATAATTTTTACTTTATGTTTATATAGGCAGCTATTCTGGATGTGATCCTCAGTTGGAAATCACAATGGAGCATGTCTATGCATGTTAAGTTGAGATACATTTTAAAAGTTGTTTCAGCTGCAGCATGGGTGATTGTTCTATCAGTTAGTTATGCTTATACTTGGGAAAATCCTCCTGGGTTTGCTCAAACGATACAAACTTGGTTTGGAAGCAATTCAAAATTCGCCTTCATTCTTTATTATGGTCATTGTTGTATACCTGTCACCAAATATGCTAGCTGCCATGTTGTTTTTGTTCCCACTCATTCGCTGTTTTCTTGAGAGGTCAAACTATAGGATTGTGATGCTTATGATGTGGTGGTCACAGGTAGGTGATATGGCCACCCTTTTTCCTATGCATACTTTTCGGCTGGTACACATAGGAACAATCATTTTTTGCCTCTGCACCTGAGATATACTGAATTTAAAATAGCTATTTTGATTCTTTGTAATTGGCAGCCTCGACTCTACTAGGGGAATGCATGAGAGCACATTTTCCCTTTTCAAGTAAGAATCTAGTTTTAGAAGTTCCTCTCAATTGTGAATAGTATTATTTTCCTTGGATCTAATCATAATGTATCATTGTTTATAATGTAAGGTACAAAATGTTCTGGGTTCTCCTCATAATTACAAAGTTAGCTTTCAGTTACTATATAGAGGTGATGATTTATTTTCATTCATGATTTGTGGATAACTCTAATCTTTCCCTTCTTTTCTTAACTTCCCTTGATTCTAGAAATGAATGTATACTTTTTTGGTCTTAAACTTCAATGTCTTGGTTCTTGTATTTTTTATGACCAACCTTTGTCAAATTGACTTTAGTTTAACTATATCATCTATAATATTAATGTACTAATTTACAGAAAAAATCAGCTTGTGTAGTCCCATTAAATGTGGACCACAATGTCTCAGCTTAGCTTGTGTACTCAGAAAATGAAGCTCAAGGTTAGGATGCTCATAATTGGCCCGTTGGAATACATGTGGTTGTCAGCTATGATGACAACTTTCAGGCACCGGATGTTGCTAGTGGTGCTCCATCACCAATCCAGAATATAAGATCAAGTGGAGGGAGTAAGACAAATTAGGATTGAGAATTTACTTGTAATATGTTTAGAAAGTGAAACTATTTATATTTTGACAATTTAATTTACTTGTTTGGATTAGTTTGACATTATCAACTTTGTTTTTTCAATGAATGAATGAACTTATCTTTTGATTATTATATTTATCAATTTTAATTATATTATATAATTAGTTTATGTTATAACTTCATTATATTATGAAACATAATTGTGTAGTGGAATTTAATTATAATATCAAATTAATTAATATTATAAAATCAAATTATAAAATAGAATTAAATAAATTATTATAAATGTTAAAAATAAAATTAAAGTTTAATTATAATATGAAATTAAATAATATTATGAAATCAAATTATAAAATAGAATTAAATAAATTATTATAAATATTAAAAATAAAATTAAATATTTAATATTCGAATTATGACAGTTATAAAATGTATTATAAATGTCATACTATACTGTATCAAGTGGCGGCGGTTAAAAATGTCATTATTTACGTTAGAATTGGTTTACCCAGTTTTAAAATTACGAAATTTATAAGTAACGCCAATTACATGCTTAAAACCGCCACTTTATACGATGCATAATATGGCGTCTGCTACAACGGTTCTCAATTGACCGCCACATTAAACTTTGTGGCAGGAAGAATTCTGGCGGTACGCGGTACTGCCACAGACGTATAATGCGGCGGTTAAAACCGTCAGTTTTTGCGAAAATAACCACCGCATTATACACGTTTTTTTGTAGTGCCTAAATGATGCACCATACTCATTCATGAGGCCAAAACCGAGAAAAACAATTAAGAGAAAAAGAGATAAGAACATAAATGGAATGGAGAAATGGAAGGAAAATGGAGAGAGAAAACTTATGGATGTGGGTGAGAAATTTCAGTGTGATGTGCTCCAAGATGAATGTGTGTTGGTCGCCACTTGAGAGCATCCCAAATCACTCAAGATAAGACCTCAAAATTAAGAGGACATAAGCTTCACTAAGAGCTCACACAATTTGTCTTGAGTTTCTTTACTTCATTCAAATTCAACTTGAAAATACAATGAGGGAGACCTCCTATTTATTAGTGAAGGAACCTTGGAGAACAAGAAGTGATAGGGTAGGATGGGGAGAGGAAAAGAGGTGCGACCTAGGTCAATGTTGCATTGTCATCTACATTCTAGAATGTAGGTTAAGCTTCATACCCTAAAGGACTTCTCATACGCCCAAATTGATAACTCACCTCCTTTTATGCAAAATGACACCTATCCTACTGAAACTAAAAATAATGAAACCCACTGATGCTCAACACCCAAAGCTTGTGCTATGCTCCTTGTGATACTCTGGGGAAAACTAGGTGTTGAGGTAGTGGTTGGAGAATCTTTGTCTGACCCTATGTCTTGATGCATGCTCCTAGTCTTCCTCCTTAGAGGTTGGGCCTGGTCCATAGGTTTACTCTCTCCTAGGTCATCATCAACACTTTTGCAATTATTAAACATTTTGCTCAATACACTAAGTCCATAGACATTCCCATTTTTATCTCATCTACCAACCTTTTGTTTTTATTTCCCTAACTAACACCTTTGAAAAAAATCCATACATTATGATTTCCCCTTTGAAATACCAAACATAATACATTTTAAAGATACTCAAATCCAACATTTCTTCTAAGATGTTTTCTGGTAACTTTTGGGCGCCATAATTCATTCTCAGTTGTACTAATGAAAATATGGCTCTTCGTCCTCTCACAACTAAGAGGGTTCCTCCAGTGTAAACAAAAATTGTCTAAATTGTAATAAATTGAATTTGGAGTGTCACCTTGTGGTCGGGCTTGAATCATTAACAAAAATATCTGTATATAACCTGGTATCCCACCAAAATAATAGAACTTTCACTCCACTTAAGTAAACTTTCTTAATACTGTTTATTTTTTCCCACGTGTCTTTAGTAATCTCCATTTCTTTGTCATATATGTGTTGTGGAAAGTATCCTCGATATCTTTTATTGCAATTTCATTCAATAATACTTGATTTAGCAATATTGTAGAGAAATGATAAGGAAATTGTATATAAGAAGATGGTAAGAAAAATGAAGATTTCTTAATCTTTTGTGTGGTCACTCCATGTACAAGAAATATATAAAGTGTATGGAACTTTTTTTCTTCAAATTACAATCTAATTATATAGTGATCCACTAAGATCCACTAATCATGGGATTCCTATCATTATCAAATTAATTGCGTACAGTACAATAATTGCGTACAACCTATCGTGGTTTGTGTTCGATCATTAATAAATTTGAAAATTTACTAGTTCATTTTAATTATATATTAATGTTAATTTTTTCTAAATAATAATTCATAAAAATTAAATATATATTTATATATTTAAAAATTAAATATATACTTAAATAAAAATTGTATACAATAAATTTAATAATGATAGAATCTCATGATTATATCACTACATAATTAGTTTGTAATTTAGTTAGAGAAAGTTTCCATACACTTCTATACTATATATTTTCTATACATGTAGTGATGTAAATACAACCAAGAGAATAAAAGACATTTTTCCTCATATAGCAATCCCTAATTTTGCTGCTTCCCTATCCCATACAACAACTGACCT
Source organism: Phaseolus vulgaris (assembly GCF_051622355.1). Taxonomy (NCBI): domain Eukaryota; kingdom Viridiplantae; phylum Streptophyta; class Magnoliopsida; order Fabales; family Fabaceae; genus Phaseolus; species Phaseolus vulgaris. Next base: position 47,648,362 of record NC_143505.1, read on the forward strand.
AAACTTGATAAGGCAGCAATCAAGAACTACCAAAACTATTAATCAAGAACACAATGTTAGGGCACAATCGAGATGGCTCGCAAAGATTGAAAATGAAAAGAAACTCACGATTGTGTTCTCACGGTGGCACAACTACTCCAAACTCTCTCCTTCTTTCTGCAGAACGTAAACCAAGAGTTGGCACTGCCCTCCATGCTGATGAAAGCCAGATGCAGCCTTTCCAGGCCCGATACATTCTGCACTTCGAAAAAATTTTCAGCTCTTGCTACCCATCCCGACGGATCTGTTCCTTCAAAACTGGGTAACTCCACCCTCCGTGTCCATGATCTCAGTTCTCCTTCCTCTTCCATATCAGATTTTGACCTCTGTCATGATCGTTCGCTCCTTCTTTCTCCTCCATTCACCAAGCTTTCCCCTCCGTCGAACGCTCTGTCTCCCTTCTTGATGTCCCTCAACAATTCTTTTATGTCAAGAATACTCTCCTTCAACCGGTGAATCTCTGTCTTCATCTCCACCATCATATTCCCCTGTTCGTTGGTTAATTTTTCTAACGCCCATGTTCTCTATTCCATCCCTTACTCCTTGTTCTCCGTTTTCCTTTTGAATCCAGCAGGTCAGACCAATTTGTTACGTACCTGATCTCACACACAGATACACCACGGAGACACAAAGACAAAAGAAAGCTGAATGACCTCTGTATTATTGGAATTGTACATTATATTCGGATATCAACCAAGGAAACAAGCTTTCCTTCTCCACAGAAATGATCCTGTAACAAACTGAATTCACAAAAACATCTCCTTCCCCAAACGGTTGGACTTTATTTAAAGATCATCCTTCCTAACCACTAACTGTCACCTACCCTTTATTTCTCCTATGAAACACTTTCCAAACTCTCTCCTTATTTCCCTTATGTTGTGTCCTAACATTTTTTTAGTGTCCATAAGACACCGTCAATTTTTTTTCCAGCTAAATCAGTTTTTTCTTGTAGTACAATAAGCTACAATAATTGTGTACAACCTATCGTGGTTTGTGTTCGATCATAAATAAATTTGAAAATTTACTAGTTCATTTTAATTATATATTAACGTTAATTTTTTCTAAATAATAATTAATAAAAAAATTAAATATATATTTATTTAAATAAAAATTGTACGTAATTTACTTGATAATGATAGAATCTCATGATTATATCAGTATATAATTAGTTTGTAATTTAGTTAGAGAAAGTCCTCATACACTTCTATATATTTTCTATACATGGAGTGATGTAAATACAACCAAGAAAATAAGAAGGCATTTTTCCTCATACAACAATTCCAAATTTTGCTACTTCTCTGCCTCTATATAATAACTAACCTAAACCTAATAAGGCAGCAATCAAGAACTACCAAAGCTATTAATCAAGAACATGATGTTAGGGCACAATCGTGATGGCTCCGAAAAATTGAAAACGAAAGGAAACTCACAATTGTGTTCTCACGGTGGCACAACTATTCCGATCGCACTACTGACGACACTACTACTCTGGTGGCACTGCTAAAATGCTCACTGGAAAATGCTCAGCACTAACACTGCTAAAAAAATATTCACTAGAAAGTGCTAAGAAGCCTTCTAAAAAGTTTGAAAAGTGGGTTATACTCTAACCACTAAGATGATTTTCAAATAAATAAAAATTAATTATTTGCGTGCGCTTAACCTTCACATTTTTATTATTTATTTAAATTTAATTTTAAAATGTATAGTGTGGACTAAACCTTCAAATGTTAAATTTGTATTATTTTTAGTAGTAATCGTTCCACCTACGCAACCATTTTTTTTTAAGTTTGTGTAAGTATAACCCACGCTTTCCCACACTTTATTTGAATTTTTTACTAGTGAGGGCTTAATTGACATTTTTTTAAAGTCCACAAGCTAAATCTTTTTTTTCTTGTAGTACAATAAGCTACAATAATTGCGTACAACCTATCGTGGTTTGTGTTTGATCATTAATAAATTTGAAAATTTACTAGTTCATTTTAATTATATATTAACATTAATTTTTTCTAAATAATAATTAATAAAAAATTAAATATATATTTATTTAAATAAAAATTCTACGCAATTAATTTGATAATGATAGAATCTCATGATTATATCACTATATAATTAGTTTGTAATTTAGTTAGAGAAAGTCTCAATACACTTCTATATATTTTCTATACATGTGTAAATTCAACCAAGAAAATAAGAAAACATTTTTCCTCATATAACAATCCCTAATTTTGCTACTTCCCTGCCCCATACAATAACTAACCTAAACCTGATAAGGCAAATCAAGAACTACCAAAGTTATTAATCAAGAACACGGTGTTAGGGCACATTCGTGATGGCTCCGAAAGATTGAAAACGAAAGGAAATTCACGATTGTGTTCTCACGGTGGCACGACTACTCCAATCGCACGGCTGACGACACTAGTACTCTGGTAGCACTGCTAAAATGCTCAGCACCGCTCGAAAATGCTCAGCACCAACATTGCTAAAAAATGCTCACTGGAAAATGCTAAGGAGCCTTGTGAAAAGTTTGAAAAGTGGTTATAATCTAACGTGGGTTATACTCTAACCAGAGTGATTTTCAAATAAATAAAATTTTAATTATTTGCGTGGACTTAACCTTCACATTTTTATTATTTATTTAAATTTAATTTTAAAATGTATAGTGTGGGCTAAACCTTCAAATATTCAATTTTTATTATTTTTAGTTGTGACCGTTCCACCGCAACCATTTTTTTTAAAAGTTTGTGTGAGTATAACCCACCCTTTCCCACACACGCAATTATTGTACGCAATTAATTTGATAATGATAGAATCTCATGGTTATATCACTACATAATTAGTTTGTAATTTATATAGAGAAAGTCTCCATACACTTCTATATATTTTCTATGCATGGAGTGATGTAAATACACTCAAGAGAATAAGAAGACATTTTTCCTCATATAACACTATTTAGCAACTTTTTATTTTTTATTTCCCTGTATAGCATCTTTGAAAAAATTCATACATTATGATTTCTCCTTTGAAACACCAAATATAATACATTTTAAAGATACTCAACTACAAACAATGGTTTTAAAAGTGACTAAATATAAACTTTAAAAAACTTCGATCAACAAAATCATATTTTATCTTAGATTCTTAATTTGATGATTTTGAATCTAATTGGTGTTCATTTTACTACACAATATAATTAATAATTTATAGTTAGTAATGGAGGTAATTATAAAAATTAATATAATACAAAAAGAAATGTAATCTAAGCTTTTCGGTGATGCCCGTGTCGCTTCATGAACGAATACAGTGACATGGTATCACACCAGGAAAACATTTTTCTTTTTGATGTGAAAATCTTTCATAACTTTTTCCAAGACTTAAGGCCGCTGAAATGCCTCCTATGACGCGTATCTCATAGCGATAATATAAAAGTTTCGAAACTCTTCTGAGATGTTTTCTGGTAACTTTTGGGCGCCATAATTCAATCTGGGTTGTACTAATGAAAATATGGTTCTTCGTCCTTTCACAACTAAAAGGGGTTCTTCCAGTGTAAACAAAATCTTCTAAATTGTAATAAATTGAATCTGGAGTGTGGTCGACCTTGAAAACCGTTAACAAAAATATCTCTATAGGGCCAAGTATCCCACCAAAATAATCCATCTTTCACTTCACTTATCTAAACTTTTTTTTAATACTGTTTATTTTTTCCCACGTGTCTTTGGTAATCCCCCATTTCTTTGTCAAATATGTGCTGTGGAAAGTATCCTCAATATCCTTTGTGGCAATTTCATTCAATAATACTTGATTTAGCAGTATTGCAGAAAAATAGGAAATTGTATATAAGAAGATGGTAAGAAAAATAGAAATTTCTTATTTTCTTGTGTGATCACTCAATGTACAAAAAAATATATAGAAGTATATGTAAGTTTTTCGGTTTAAATTACAATCTAATTATATAGTGATCACTAAGATCCACTAATCATTAGATTCTATCATTATCAAATTAATTATGTATAATAAGGTACCCTATCATGGTTTGTGTTCGATCATTAATAAATTTGAAAATTTACAAGTTCATTTTAATTATATATTAATGTTAATTTTTTTTCTAAATAATAATTAATAAAAATTAAATATATATTTATATATTTAAAAATTAAATATATATTTAAATAAAAATTGTAAGCAATTATTGTAAGCAATTAATTTGATAATGATAGAATCTCATGATTATATCACTACATAATTAGTTTGTAATTTAGATAGAGAAAGTCTTCATACACTTCTATATATTTTCTATACATGGAGTGATGTAAATGTTGAACCAAGTAGTGTTCAAGCATTGAAGAATCCAAACCCTTTGAAGGATGTTGAAGGCTAGGTTGTGCTTGTTGTTGCTGAGTTGTCCTAGATAGGATCTGGGGTAGATTGGTTATGTAATCCACTCTTGATTGAATCCAAAGCATAGACATTCTCAAACTTTTTAAAAGAAAAGTGTTTTTCAAACTAAGTGAAAAACAACCGATTGTTTTGTTGAAACAACCGATTGTTTTATACTTAGGTGTTTTTAGAAAAAGGTTGAAAACTGTTTTTCAAATGATTGAGCTGTTAAAACTAAAACAACCGATTGATTCGTGGAAACAACCGATTGTTTGTTTTGGTTCCATAACAGAAAAACTGTTTTAGCTTTGACTGAGCTTCAAATGTTTTAACTGATTACGCTCCAGTCTTTAATGCTTTGACCAATCTTTTAAATGCAATGAATAAGTTTGTTAAGATTTGATAACAAACAATATCTTTGAATATATTTAGAAAAACAGATTTGAGTAATAAGATTTTAACACAAGTTTTTGAGTTTTTCAAAGAGTTGAGATTGCTTAGAGATTGAGATTGATCAAAGAGTGTGAGATAGGATTTCTGCTTGTATTGATTTCAGATTTGTTTCTGTAACAAGTGTAATCCTTGTATTTGTTAAACAAGAATCTTTGTGTGGTTGCTGAGAAGTGTTGTGTGTTCTTGAGGGGAACAAGATCAACATTCTTAGTGTTGGTGTGTTGGCCAAGAAAAGTGTGTGTCTTGAGGGGATCAAGGTCACTTTCTTGGTTGTGTTGTAAGTGATCTAGGTTTGATTGCTTAGTGGAATTCCTCAGTGGTTTCTGAGAAGACTGGATGTAGCTCTGGGTTTAGAGTGAACCAGTATAAACATCTATGTGCATTCTCTCTATCCTTAACTCTTTAAATTCAATTTTGATTTTGTAAACTGGTATAAACAACCGATTGTTTCTGCGAAACAACCGATTGTTTTTCTGGTGCTGTTGTTTTTGCTTATTGTTTTGGCAAACTGGATTCCTTATCAATTGTTTCTTGAGATAATTTCATTCTTGACTTAAAAGTTTTCGAAATCCCTCTTTAAACCATTCACCCCCCTCTAGTTTAAAGCCATCCATTCTTATAATTGCCATTAAGAGCTTGGTTGTTGAAAGTTATTGAAGTTGATCCTAAAATGTTTTTTTTAAATGGCTGATAGAGTACCTTTTGGGGAAGGTGCTTCAATCAATAGACCACCTCTGTTTTGTGGTTTGAACTACCAATTTTGGAAAGTAAGAATGAAAATCTTTATGGAATCACTTGACAAAGGAATTTTGGATGCAACTGAAAATGATCATTTTGTCCCAAAGTTTGAAAAAGATCGATCTTTCATTGAAAAGCCTTGGTCTCAATGGACTGATTCAAAAAGCAAGAAGGCCAAATTCGATTGCATTGCCAAAAATATAATAACCTCTGCTTTAAATTCTGATGAGTTTTTCAGGGTCTCTCAATGCAAATCATCAAAAGAAATGTGGGACATCTTGGAAGTAACTCATGAAGTTACAAATGAGGTAAAGAGAGTTAGGAAGCATACCCTAATCCAAGAGTATGAGATGTTCAGAATGCTCAAAGGTGAAACAATTGCTGAGGTGCAGAAAAGATTCACGTACATCATCAATCATCTCATGAGCCTTGACAAGACCTTTGAAAAGGAAGAGCTAAACATCAAGATCTTGAAATGTCTTGATAGAGCATGGCAACCCAAGGTAACTGCTATTTCCGAATCTAAAGATCTAACATCCTTGAGTATGGCTTCTTTGTTTGGTAAACTTAGGGAACATGAGTTAGAGATGAATCGACTCAATGTTCAAGAAAGCGAAGACACGCACGTAAGGAGCATAGCCTTAAAAGCTTCCAAGCACAAAGGAAAACAAGAATCCAGTGATGATAGTGATGAGGAAAACCTTAGCTTGTTGTCAAGAAAGTTCAGCAAATTCTTGAAGAGGAACCGCAACAAGGACAACAACAAAGATAGGTATAGAAACAAGAAATCAAATGATTTTAATTCCAATAACTATACTTGTTTTGGCTGTGGTGAGCAAGGTCATATAAAGGCAGATTGTCCAAACATGAGCAAGGAGAAAAAGCCTAGCAACAAGGAAAAGAAAGGCAAGACAAAGAGAGCCTACATAGCTTGGGATGAAAATGAGGTATCATCATAAAGTTCTTCATCAAGTGAAGATGAGAAAGCAAACATCTGCTTGATTGCTGAAGAAGATGATGAATCATGTAGCTCAAATGAGGTAAGTTCATGTGCTTCTTTAAATGAACAAAATTATACTGAATTGCTTGAAGCTTTTCAAGAAATTCATGATGAAGCTAATCGATTGGTTCTTTCAAACAACCGATTGAAAGAACTTAACAGCTGGCTGGAAAAGAGAGTGAAATCACTTGAAGATGAGATTGAAAAATCAAAAGACAATTTCAAAAATCTAGAAAATCTTTTCAAAAATTCTTCTTGCAAGTGTGACACTCTCATTTGCGAAAATTGTGAAAATCTTGAGAAAAAAGTTCATTATCTTATTGACACTGTGGACAAGCTTTCAAAAGGGAAATCTAACTTTGAGAATGTCTTGGCATCTTAAAGCTGTGTTTTTGGAAAGGCTGGTTTAGGTTTCAATCCACAGAACCAACAAGATAAGTTTTCAATTTTTTTAAAGAAAGCCAGTAAAACAACCGATTGTTAAATCGAAACAAACGGTTGTTACATGCTTTTATTGCATGAAGAAGGGTCATTCGGTTAGATTCTGCAAAATAAGAAAGTTCTTTGTTCCTAAAGGCTACATGAAATGGATTCCTAAAGGATGTGAGGTTCCAAATGAAAAAAAAGAAATCAATTGGACCCACATTTGTGAAGGGACCAAATCTTGTTGCTTGAACTCGTGTTTGTGCAGGAATTCTAAAGAAGTGTGAATGACTGAGTCATCTGATCAAGTTTTTGGAAGAAAAAGACCAACATTGAAGCTGAATCAATGTTCTGCATATGTCCAAAGGCCCGCAACAGTTAAAAGAGGCTTCTTGATCACAAAGCACATGGCTCATTGAAAGAACAACATAAAGGATAAGACCTTCCTTTCTTTGTTCTTAATTTCTGTTTTAAAGTTCTTTTACATGTTTATATATCTTCTTTAAAATGCTTAACTCCATCTGCTTTGAACTCTTTCTGCTCATGGTTAAAATTGAAAATCAGTTTTAACTGCTGCAGAAAAACAACTGATTGTTTCTTCAAAACAACCGATTGTTTTGAGCCTGACAACATTGTAAAGAAATCAATTTAATTTCTATTTTGAATTTCTATCCGTTGCAGATCAATTTAAAGAGAGAATCCTTGGTCAATGAACCTATGTTGAAAGTTGATCACGTTCAGAGAGAAGTTACAACAGTCATAAAGGAATATATTCCAAAATCTTGGAAATTCAAGAGCCTTAATGACTAGTCAAAGATCACATGTGAAGACCATGTGATTTTCAGCTTTTTCTGACGTTTTCTGTGCAGGGCAGGGTCAAGTCCTCTCTCTCTGAAATTCTGGTACCCACTCATGACATTGAATGCTTTTTAATTCTATTACTGCTATAAAATCTGTTGCAGCTGATCTCTTCCGTAAGAACAACCAATTGCAACATCTCTTGCAAAATCTGTGAGTGAGCTTTTCTCTGTTTTCTTCTCTGCCATCATGGACTCAACTCCTCCCACCTCAAAGAGAGTCAAAACCAGAGCTGTAAGGTCTGGAGGAAGGCTAGAAGGTTTTTCTGGAGACAATGATCTAATTGAGAGATATAGGTTTGAAACAAGCACCAAAGTGATAAACAACCCCAAGGTTGTGTGCTTTGATTGACTGAAAAGCCAAAAGATGGACAATGTAAGGAGGCTGCTCAAAGATCAATCTCTCAAAAAGTTCCTGGAGATGAAGGGAAACATCTACCCAGATTTAATAAGGGTGTTCTACACAAATCTCAAGTTTGAGGGAAACAACCTAGTTTCTCATGTAAAAGGTGTAGATATGGAGATAACCCATGGGTATGGGTTGCTGTTGCTGGTCTAAAGTACTCAGGCCTCAGGAGTAACAAGGGAAACCTTGGAGTAGTGGAGGATTTCAACAAAAACAAATACTATAAAAGTTGCTTGAAGAACCAACATGCTCAAGTTAGGACTTGCTCGGTTGGAGTCCTAAAGCTTGATGAAAGGTTGCTAGCCCTCATTATAACTTGGATTCTAACACCAAGGGGGAGCAATCATTCTATTCTTACTGAGGAGGATCTGGTGTACATCTTCTGCATCATGGAGAAGATCAAAATCAATTGGATCCACATCATTAAAGAGCACATGCAAAAGGCAATGAGGTTAAGTGACTATCACTATCCATATGCTGTTTTGGTATCTAAATTTCTACTCTATTTTGAAGTGAACCTAGAGGATGAAACATCTGAGTTGGTCAAGTCAACTCAAGAGTTGAACAATGGATCACTCAGCAAAATGGGTTTTACCAAAATAGGTAGCAAATGGATTAGCAAAGATGGTGACTTTGGTGCCTCATCTAGTGCTGCTGCTGATCATGAACAAGATGAACCTGCTGATATGGATTTTCAACATGAAGATCTACCTGAAGCACATCAAAATGCTGGACCTAGTGTTGGTGTTGGGAATCAAGAAGAAAGGATGCAAACCATGTCTCCTTTTGGGAAACTCATGATGAATAGGCTTGATAGCTTTGAGGATAATCAAAGGAATCTCCATGATCTCTGTATCAGCAATTTCCAGAGGATTGATAACAGGTTTGACAGCATGGATGCACGCTTCATGACTCTATATGAATAGATCGAGGCTGTACAGAATCAAATCTTTGATCTTCAATATGCTGATGATGATGAATGAAGAAAAACAACCGGTTGATGTATCGAAACAACAGATTGTTTTTTTGGTGGATGTATCAGTTTTTCTTTTTGCTGCTTTTGCTATTTAATTCTGATGTATTCAATCTTGTGTTATCTCTTCTCTTTGTCTATTTGTGAAGACAAATAGGGGGAGATATATGTTGTGTTTGATTTCGGTTTTTTTTTTTTTTTTTTCTGCAAAACAGTTTGGATGAGTGAAACCTTATAAGTTTTTTCTCCTATATTTCTTTGTTGTTTACTCTAATATTATGCTCTGAATTTGTCTTTGTTTCTGTGCTAACCAAATATCATAAGTTCTATGCTTTGCTTAAAACTGTATCTTGCAGGAACTGCTTCAGATTCAATCATGTACAACACAAGCATCAAGGATTTGTCTTCATCAAATAGGGGGAGATTGTTGAACCAAGTAGTGTTCAAGCATTGAAGAATCCAAACCCTTTGAAGAATGTTGAAGGCTAGGTTGTGCTTGCTGTTGCTGAGTTGTCCTAGATAGGATCTAGGGTAGATTGGTTATGTAATCCACTCTTGATTGAATCCAAAGCATAGGCATTCTCAATCTTTTTAAAAGAAAAGTGTTTTTCAAACTAAGTGAAAAACAACCGATTGTTTTGTCGAAACAACCGATTGTTTTATACTTAGGTGTTTTTAGAAAAGGTTGAAAACTGTTTTTCAAATGATTGAGTTGTTAAAACTAAAACAACCGATTGATTCATGGAAACAACCGATTGTTTGTTTTGGTACCATAACAGAAAAACTGTTTTAGCTTTGACTGAGCTTTAAATGTTTTAACTGATCACGCTCCAGTCTTTAATGCTTTGACCAATCTTTTAAATGCAATGAATAAGTTTGTTAAGATTTGATAACAAACAACATCTTTGAATATATTCAGAAAGAAAGATTTGAGTAATAAGATTTTAACACAAGTTTTTGAGTTTTTCAAAGAGTTGAGATTGCTTAGAGATTGAGATTGATCAAAGAGTGTGAGATAGGATTTCTGCTTGTATTGATTTCAGATTTGTTTCTGTAACAAGTGTAATCCTTGTATCTGTTAAACAAGAATCTTTGTGTGGTTGCTGAGAAGTGTTGTGTATTCTTGAGGGGATCAAGATCAGCATTCTTAGTGTTGGTGTGTTGGCCAAGAGAAGTGTGTGTCTTGAGGGGATCAAGGTCACTTTCTTGGTTGTGTTGTAAGTGATCTAGGTTTGATTGCTTAGTGGAATTCCTCAGTTGATATGATTCCACTAGGTAGATATGAATGATTCTTTGACATTCTATGGAATCATCTTGAGTTGGAGATAGCTTAGGCACTTTTAATAGAATTGGATCAAGGTTTTATGTTTCAAGAACTCACCAAAACTTGCACAAAACACCAAACTCATATGGAAGATCCATCTATTGTCAATTGAACTGAACAAATTGTGTAAAAAGGAAAATGAACCGATTGAAACTCTTAAGAAAGCAAAAGAACCGAACAGATTATGAAAAGAAGCTAAAGAACCGAATCAAAACAGAAACAATTGAAAACAGCCGAACATAAGTGCAAGAAAAGGAAGATGAACAGAACAAAAGAAACTAAGACATGTTTATGCTTCATATGATATTCGAGATGAAAGAAAGAAGAACTTATGGAGATGGATGCTTTGGTTTGATGATCACGCCACTTAGAGGATGAAGGCTCCAAGATGAGTGAGCTAGTAACGCCACTTGAGAGAACCAAATGCACTCAAGATAAGACAAGGTGAAGGAGAAGACAAGTTCTCACAAATTCTCTCTCAAATTGAGTAGAGTTTCTCTATTGCTAATTTCCAATCTGATTTTTACAAAGGCAAACACCTTTATTTATAGCCTAAGAGGTGCTGAAATGAAAAGCTAATTAAACTCAAACTTCGCCCCAAATGACATAAAAGTGGCGCCAACTTAGAGCATGAGGAAGGTGTGACTTCCTCTCTTAGTTTGGCACCTCCCTATTACGCCCACACCTCTCTATTAAGCTCACACCCCCCTAGCTTCCTATTTTCCCTAAACTAAAGACCTAAAGATGCTTTTACAAAAGAGGTGTCTTATGTTTCCCTCTAAGCACCTTCTAACAAAGATATTACAAAAAGAGAAAACAACCTTCCATTATTTCCTAATGCCTTGAATTGACTTCTTGTAAGCCTTTGAGGTGGGCTACCAACTCCTTGAGCGTCTAGCACTTGAGCCTCTTCCTCTTCTTGTCTTTGAGTATTGGCCTCATTTGGTCTTGAACTTGATCTCCATCATCAGTGGTTTCTGAGAAGACTGGATGTAACTCTGGGTTTAGAGTGAACTAGTATAAACATCAGTGTGCATTCTCTCTATCCTTAACTCTTTAAATTCAATTTTGATTTTGTAAACTGGTATAAACAATCGATTGTTTTTCTGGTGCTGTTGTTTTTGCTTATTGTTTTGGAAAACTGGATTCCTTATCAATTGTTTCTTGAGATAATTTCATTCTTGACTTAAAAGTTTTCGAAATCCCTCTTTAAACCATTCACCCACCCTCTAGTTTAAAGCCATCCATTCTTAAAGTAAATACACCCAAGAGAATAAGAAGACATTTTTTCTCATATAACTATATTTTTACTTTTATATCCTCATCTAGGCAAGCATCTGCCATAGACAAGTCAGCTCGGATCTTGGGCTAGGTTTGTGGGCCATGTGCTTGGGCCCCAGATGTATATTAGTTTCTTTTTCATATAACCCTTTGTGCATAAGGCCTAGGCGGCTAGCGATGGGTAGTTTGGGACCTAGGGGTGTGCTTAGTGCGCAGTGAGTTTAGCTTAAGTAAATAATTTCTTTTAAACCTAAGCCCATGTGTGCTAGGGCACGTAAATGTTAAGTTGCATGTATTCAAGAGAGGAGCGTAGCACCACGCTGATGGTGACTACCTAAACAGATTGGACCCCTGATGTTGGTATATGATGTTATTTTGTTATTATTTTATGCACTCCATGAAGAAAAGATTCCACTCTGTTGCAACACTGTGAGGGTGTTCCCTTGAGCAGAATATCTTCCTGTTGAGTATGTTTTCAATTGAGATTATATTGTCATGATAGAAAGTTGTTACAAGAGGTAAACTATAAAAGAGACTTGAGATCCCAGGTTAAGGTATGTTGTTTCTAAGACTGAAACTGAATACTTCTTAAATTAAGCCATGTATTGACTTGATTGTCGGAGTGCAATCAACAGGTAGAGCTCTCTCTGTTTCAATGGAGCTACGTTCCAGAGCAGCAAGAGATAAGACGGATTCGTGAAGAGACAAACGGAGCTAGAGTTTCTCATTAGAGTTAACCGGTGAGCAAATCAACCGACAAGAACACTTTTCAACATGACAATAAAATGCATCAAAAAGAAGGCAAAATTAAAACATTAAGGCCAAAATCATAAGTAATCGAAAAAAAAACACGCAAAAGTTGAAAGTTCATTGTGCACTCTAAGATTGTTTAGCTTGGAAGCCCCTTTCTAAACTCTAGAAGGTCTCCGAAAAAAGAAAAAGTGAATAAAAGATAAGAACAAAATGCATTCTAAAAAAGAATAGTTCAAACATTAAGGCCAAATCACAACTAATCGAAAAAGAAAACACAAAACCTCCAATGCTCACTATGCCCCAAGCTCTAAAGCTTCACTGCTACTTTCACATTTGAGAGTTGTTCGTGGAAGCAACCAATCATTTTGCATCTGACTCACAATTTTTCACACACACACTTCATCATCATTTATTCCAATTGTTAATTTTCCCACAGGCTCAACTGCGCCCATCTCATCTATGGATACAATTAAATTCAATGACAATATCACTCTCAAAGATGTTCTTTGCATTCCTTCTTTTAATTTAAATCTCATGTCCGTTTGTAAGATAACCAGTTCACTAAATTGTTGTGTCGTTTTTACTCCACATGGTTGCGTTTTGCATGACTTAGCTACGAGGAGGATGATTAGCTCGGGTAAACAATATGCAGGCTTATGCTACATGTCCCCTCTTTCAAACCAAGCCCATGCATCTCAAATTTCGATCGACCCTGATTTATGGCACAAGCGCCTCGGACATCCTTCTCCGGCGTGTCTACAACTTGCACCTTCCTTACTACCTATCAGTATTTGTCCCAAAGCTAAACAGACAAGGCTACCATTTCCTTTAAGCATAATAAAATCTCATTCTCCATTTAATCTATTGCATTGTGACATTTGGGGTCCTCATAAAACCCCAACTCATTTTGGAAAATGTTTTTTTCTTACTATAGTCGATGACTATACTAGATTTACTTGGTTATTTCTTATGAATCACAAGTATGAAACCCAACATCTCTTAGAATCATTCATTACTTTTGCACAAAATCAATTTCAGGCATCTATTAAAATCAGCTGCATTGGCAACGGATTGGAATTTATTTCTATGCGTAATTTTTTTCTCAAAAAAGGTATTGAATGTCAACGCACTTGTGTCTACACTCCTCAACAAAATGGAGTAGTAGAACACAAACATAGACACATTTTAAACACAACACGAGCCCTCCTATTTTAGTCTCATTTACCATTAGAATTTTGGGGGGAATGCGGTTTAACCGCCACATATATCATTAATCGCTTGCCAACACCTTTACTAAAAAATAAATCACCTTTTGAGATGCTATATAATTGCCCACCTTCACTTTCTCACTTAAAAACTTTTGGTTGCCTCTGTTATGCAACTGTTGTTTCACCTAAGCAAAATTTTGATCCGCGCGCTCGACAGTGCATCTTTATTGGTTATCCTCTCAATCAAAAAGCATACAAATTATTTGATATAGATGCAGACACTTTTTTTACAAGTTGGGATGTCATCTTCCATTAAAGTGTTTTCCCATTCTGCCAACAATCCCAGACGCAATCCTCAACTCCATTACAAGGTATTTTGCCACTATTGACATTGACTTACCCACTCTTATCCAACATTCACTCGATCAACCTTCTTCTCCTACTCATCACAATGCACTTGAACCTCCATGAAACCAACCTTCTTCTCCTACTCGTCATAATGCACCTGAACCTCTAGCAGACCAACCTTCTTATCCCACGCCAAGAAGTCTAGCACCCATTACCAAACCTTCTCCAATCGACCTTCCTGTTTGACGATCTAGTCGCACATCAGGCCCACCTTCCTGGCTTCAAGACTACGTAACGGGATCCCAAGCCAATCATTTGACCACTGCCCAAGACCGACTGAATGGAACCAAGTATCCTATGCATCATTTTCTTTCTAATTCACGGTTTTCTTCTACATAGTGCATATCTTGATAACATCACAACCACCAAAGAACCTCACACTTATGCTCAAGCTATCCTTGATCTAAATTGGCAAAAAGCAATGGACGAAGAATTTTCCGCCTTGCAGCTAAATCAAACGTGAACCTTGACACTGTTACCTGTTGGGCAGAAACCCATCGAATGCAAATGGGTATATAAAATAAAAGTACAACTCAAATGACAATGTCAACAGATATAAGGCGCACCTTGTCGCAAAGGGGTACACTTAGATTGAAGGTGTCGACTATTCTGTGTGCAAAATGCCTTCTTACATGGAACATTGCATGAAATTATTTACACGAACTTGCCACCTGGGCATCATCGACAGGGGGAGAACATTGTATGTCGACTCAACAAATCCCTTTATAGTCTTAAACAGGCATCCCAGACATGGTTTTCAACATTTTCTCATGTGATTAAATCTATAGGATTTCCATAGTCCAAGACAGACTATTCTCTATTCACAAGACATAATAACTCATCATTTACTGCCCTTTTGATTTATGTGGATGATATTCTTTTGACAGTAAATGATTTGACAGAAATTCAGCGTGTTAAAGACTGTCTATTACAATAATTTCACATTAAAGATCTTGGAGACTTAAAATATTTTCTAGGGATTGAATTTTCCCGTTCCAAAGCTGGTATGTACATGTCACAAAGAAAATATGCGCTTGATATTTTGCAGGACATAGGACTCACAGGTGCTCGTTCAAACAAATTTCGAATGGGGCAATACCTAAAACTCACACAAGATGATGTAGAGTTATTAAAGGATCTAGTCAAATACAGGCGACTTGTGGGACGACTGATATACCTCACGGTTACTCGGCCTGACATAGCATTTTTTATTCGGACCCTAAGTCAATATATACAGGCTCTACAGAAACCTCATTGGGATGTCGCAATTCGAGTCCTAAAGTACCACTAGTGCAGAAAGGCAAAACAAGGGCTCCTTATTAAGTGCAGTTTTACGAACAGACGCACTCGTAAAAAACACGGTGGCATTTTTGAAATTAAGTTCATTTCCAAATGCGGTTGTTACTATAGCCGCATTTGTAAATCAAAGCGCTTGATTTACGAATGCGGCTGTTACAAATAGCCGCATTTGTAAATAAAAGTGCTTGACTTACGAATGTGGCTATTACAAATAGCCGCATTTGTAAATCTTTTTTTACCTTAACTCACTTCAGAAGCACGCCATTCACTACTCTTTCTTTCTCCAGAAGCGTTTTGCCATTGACTGTGCTCTCGTTTGCGCTTCAAGTTCATTTGTTCTTGAAGCTTTCATGCCTTCGTGGTAAGTTTGTGAGCTCTCTTTCTTCTTCGTGCCTTCGTTCATACAACATTATTATACTGTTCATACTGTTGCATTGCCTTCATTGATACTGTTACATTGCCTTTGTAGGTTTCTCTCTTCTTGCTTGTGTGCTCCGTCGCCGCGTCCGCTACTGTCGCCTTGTTCGCTGTCGCCGCCACGTCTGTTGCCACCGCCGTGGCACCTTGGGAACGTTGCCTTCACACACAAGGTTGGTTGTATTTTTTGAATTTGTTTTAATGTTATGAATTTTTTTTATGTATTATAATTTTTATTTTTTAAAATTTATATTATTTAGTATTTATTTTAATTTTAATTTATGTTATGTTAGTTGTTAGTATATAATAGAATTATTGTGTTCCACCCTCGGCAATTGATACCTGCTAGTATTGAGTCCGGGGGTGTTCGACCCTCGACAAACGCGTTAGGTAGAACACTGATTAAAAATCATTTGCATGACTATTTCAAAATAGAATGGATCGAAATTGGATTAATTCTCTTCGCATAAGTGATGAGTACGAAAGAGGAGTAGAAGAATTTATACAATTTGCACAACGTAACGCGTTAATAATGGTCATGATGGAGCAAAGATCAGGTGTTTGTGCGTTAACTATTTAAATGGAAGGATATTGGATGTTAAGATAATGAGGGAACACCTTCTATTTGATGGGTTTCTTCGATCTTATAAAACTTGGACATGGCATGGTGAATTGTTAAATTTACCACGTGTTTTCGTACCTGAAGAATATGTGGGGTCCACCATGGATGATGCAGTAGATGATGATCGATTGGAGGACATGATTCGTGATGTGGAAGCCGAGTCTTTTGCAGAAGCGCATGGATATGGATGTCAAGCAATGCAGAGACTCCATTGTATCCTAGATCAACTAACTTCACACGGTTGTCGGTGGTGTTAACATTGATGAATTTGAAGGCAATAAATGGATGAACTGATAAAAGCTTCACGGAATTGCTTCAGTTGTTGAAGGATATACTTCCAAAGCGAAATACTCTACCTAATCATAATTATGAGGCCAAAAAGATTCTTTGTTCAATGGGTATGGAGTATAAAAAGATACATGCATGTCCTAATGATTGTATATTATACCGGGATGATTTTGAATTGTTGAAAAGTTGTCCGAGGTGTGGGTTATCACGTTATAAGTTGAAACAAAAAGATGATGATACTATTGAAGATATAGAAAAACATGGACCGCCAATGAAGGTTATGTGGTATCTTCCCATCATTCCAAGGATGAAGCGTTTGTTTGCAAACCCAAACGATGCTAAGAATCTTAGATGGCATTTAGATGAGAGGAAATGTGATGGCATGTACCGACATCTAGCTTATTCTATTCAATGGAAGAAATTTGATGATGAGTTTACAGAGTTTTGTAAAGAATCAAGAAATATCCAACTTGGTTTAGCTATAGACGGAAAGAATCTGTTTGGTAATATGAGTACAAATCACAGAGTTTTACTAGTTATTTATAATTTACCTTATAACTTACCTCCTGGATTGTGCATGAAGCGAAAATACATGATGTTGTCTAAGATGATATCCGGTCCGAAATAGTCAGGGAATGATATTGATGTTTATCTAAGTCCCCTAATTGAAGATTTGAAGTTAATGTGGGACCAGGGTGTTGAAGTATTTGACGGATTTGCTAATGAAACTTTCAAGCTTCATGCCATGTTATTTTGCACCATCAATGACTTTCCGGCATATGGTAACTTATCAGGTTATAGTGTTAAGGGTCATAAAGCATGTCCAATATGCGAAGAAGACACTGCTTCTCAACAATTGAAACATGGAAGGAAGACAGTATATCTTTATCATCGGAGGTTTCTTAGAATTCATCATCCTTACCGGAGGTTGAAAAAAGCCTTTAATGGACACCAAGAGGCTAGTGGTCCACCAACTCCATTAACTGGAGTTGAGGTATACGAAAAGGTAAATAACATAGACCTCACCTTCGATAAGTAAAAAAAAAGTCATATGTGACAAACATTTGGAAGAAGAAATCAATCTTCTTTGATCTTTCGTACTGGTCGAGGTTGTTGAACCAAGTGATGTTCAAGCTTTGAAGAATCCAAACCCTCTGAAGGATGTTGATGGCTAGGCTATGCTTGCTATTACTGAGTTGTCTTAGATAGGATCTGGGTAGATTGTTTATGTAATCCACTTTTTATTGAATCCAAAGCATAAGCACTCTCAATCCTTTTAAAAGAAAAGTGTTTTTCAAGCTAAGTGAAAAACAATCGATTGTTTTGTCGAAACAACAAATTGTTTTATACTTAGGTGTGTTTAGAAAAGATTGAAAACTGTTTTTCAAATGGTTGAGTTGTCAAAACCAAAACAACCGATTGATTCGTGGAAACAACCGATTGTTTGTTTTGGTACCATAATAGAAAAATGGTTTGTGCTTTGACTGAGCATTAAATGATTTTCTAACTGTTTACGCTCCAGGTTTTAATGCTTTGACCAATCTTTAAATGCAATTAATAGTTTGTTAAGATTTGATAACAAACAACATCTTTGATATATACAGAAAAACAGATTTGAGTTTTTCACAGATTTTGAGTTTTTGAAAGAGTTGAAATTGCTTAGAGATTGAGATTGATCAAAGTGTGTGAGCTAGGATTTTCTCTTGTATTGATTTCAGATTTTCTTCTGTAACAAGTGTAATCCTTGTATCTGTTGAAAGAAACCTTGTGTGTTTGCTGAGAAGTGTTATGTGTTCTTGAGGGGATCAAGATCAGCATTTTTAGTGTTGGTGTGTTAACCGAGAGAAGTGTGTGTCTTGAGCGAATCAAGGTCACTTTTTTGGTTGTGGTGTAAGTGATATAGGTTTGATTGCTTAGTGAAGTTCCTCAGTGGTTTCTGAGAAGACTGGATGTAGCTCTGGGTTAAGAGTGAACCAATATAAATCTCTGTGTGCATTTTCTCTATCCTTGATATCTTTAAATTCAGTTTTAATATTTGCAAACTGGTATAAACAACCGATTGTTTCTGCGAAACAACTGATTGTTTTTCTGGTGCTGTGCTTTTTGCTTTGTGTTTTGAAAAACCGATTTCTTAATTAATATATTCTCAAAGTAATTTCATTTGAGGCTTAAAAGATTGCGAAAATCCTCTTTAAACCATTCACCCCCTCTCTAGTTTAAAGCCATACATTCTAACCATTGGCATCAAGAGTTTGGTTCTTGAAAATTATTCAAGTTGATCCAAAAATCTTTTTTCTATGGCTAGAAAACAATCTTTTGAGGAAGGTGTTTCAATCTACAAACCACCTTTATTCTGTGGACTGAATTACAAGTATTGGGAGGCCAGAATGAAAATCTTTGTGGAATCTATTGATCAAGGAATTTGGGATTCAATTGAGAATGGTCCTTACATTCCAAAGTTTAAAAAGAATGGTTCTTTCATTGCAAAACCTTGGTCTCAATGGACCAATGATGAATGTAAAATGGCCAAGCTTGATTGTACTGCTCAAAATATAATAGCTTTTGCACTAGATACTAATGAGTTTTTCAGGATATCAAAATGCAAAATTGTTAAAGAGATGTGGGACACACTCAAGGCTGCTCATGGAAACAATGAACCAAAGGAGACAAGGTCAAAGACTCAAGCAAGAAGGAAAAGAAGACAAAACAAGAAAAGCCTCAACCTCTGCTTCATGGTCAGAAAGGAAGATGACTCAAGTAGTGTAAGTTCATCTAACTCATCAAACTCTAAAAATTATGGTCAATTGCTTCAAGCCTTTCAAGAAACGCATGAAGAAGCCAAATGATTGGCCCTCTTGAATAATCGGTTAAAGGGAAAGAATAGCTGGCTTGAAAACAGAGTTAAATCACTGGAAGAGGAATTAGAAAATTCAAAAACAGATTTTGAAAACCTTGAAATTGTTTACAAAAACTCCTCTTGCAAGTGTGATACTCTTGTTTGTGAAAATTGCGAAAATCTTGAAAAGAAGGTCCACTATCTTGTTAAAACTGTGGATAAGCTTTTTAAAGGTCAATCCAACTTTGAGAATGTCTTGGCATCTCAAAACTGTATTTTTGGAAAAGCTGGATTGGGTTTTAACCCACAAAACAAACAAGATAGATTTTCAAAATCATTTTCGAAAATGCCAGAAAAACAATCGATTGGACCATCGAAACAACCGATTGTTACATGCTTCTATTGCATGAAAAGAGGCCATTCTGTGAGGTTCTGTAAAATCAGAAAATATGTTGTTCATAGGGGCTTTATGAAGTGGATTCCTAAGTGCAGTAAAGGTTCAATTGACGAATGTAAACCAAATGGACCCACATTCATAAGGGGACCAAATCTTTGTACTTGAAAATCTTCTTTGTAGGAAATCTTGGAGGAGAGCAAGCAACGATGATACTTGGACAATGGATGCTCCAAGCATATGACAAGGGACAAATCAAAGTTCCTAAGTATCTCCTTTAGGCAAGAAGGGCATGTCACCTATGGGGACAACAACAAGGGAAGGATTCTTGGGAGAGGATCCATAGGACACAAAGACATCTTGGTCATCCATGATGTGCTCTATGTAGAAGGTCTAAAGCACAATCTGCTGAGCATTAGCCAACTATGTGACAAGGGATATCAAGTGATGTTCAAGTCAAACACATGTGAAATTTGTCTACCCAACACCAAAGAGGTAATGTTGGTAGGTAAGAGAGTCAATAATGTGTATCTTCTAGATATCTCTTCACCATATTCAATTGGTTGTCTTCTATCCAAGCAAGATGAGTCTTGGCTTTGGCATAGAAGAATTGCTCATATTCACATGAATCACTTGAACAAGTTAATTTCAAGGGATCTTGTGATTGGGCTACCAAAGCTCAAGTTTGAGAGGGATCACATTTGTGAAGCTTGCCAAAAAGGGAAACAAGTGAAAATCTCTTTTAAAATAAAAAATGTTGTTTCTTCTTTAAAACCCCTTGAGCTTCTTCACATGGATCTTTTTGGACCCTCAAGAACTATGAGCCTTGGTGGAAATTATTATGCTCTTGTTATTGTTGATGACTTTTCTAGGTTCACTTGGACTCTTTTCTTGGAATCAAAGAGTGATGCCTTTTCTGCATTCAAGAAGCTAGCAAGAAGGTTGCAAAATACAAAGAACAACAACATAGATTCTATTAGAAGTGATCATGGAGGAGAATTCCAAAATGAGAAGTTCAGCAAGTTTTGTGAAAAGATCGGGATTCTACACAATTTCTCTGCACCAAGAACTCCACAACAGAATGGTGTGGTAGAGAGGAAGAACATGTCTCTTGAAGAGCTAGCAAGGACAATGCTTAGTGAATCATATCTTCCTATGTACTTTTGGGCGGATGCAGTGAGCACTTCTTGTTATGTGATGAATAGAGTGCTTATTAGGCCTATTCTGAAGAAGACTCTCTTCAATGGAAGGAAGCCTAACATCAACCATCTCAGAGTTTTTGGCTGCAATTATTTCGTTCTCAACAATGGAAAGGAAAACTTGGGGAAGTTTGATGAGAAAGCGGATTTTGGCATCTTCATAGGGTATTCTCTCACAAGTCATGCATACAGAATCTACAACAAAAGGTTGATGATTGTAGAAGAGTTAGTTCACATTGTCTTTCATGAGGTAGATCGCAAAAACATCCAAACCCCAAAGACCAGTGCTGAAGAGGATGAACAGAGCATCAGTTTGGAGAAGCTGGAAATCTGTGCAGAAAAACAATCGGTTGATTCGCAGAAACAACCGATTGAAATTCTGCAACAGAGTGAGATGCCCAAAGAGTGGAGGATTCCTAGAGATCTGTTAGTGGAAAACATCATTGGGCAGATAAAGAAAGGTGTCTCCACACGTAGCTCCATCTCAAACTTCTACAGGCACACAACTTTCGTCTCACAAATTGAACCAAAGTCAATTGATGAAGCTCTCAAGGATGAAAAGTGGGTTGAAGTTATGCATGAAGAGTTGAATCAGTTTGCAAGGAATGAGGTATGGTTTCTTGTCCCTATAACAGCTGAAATGAACATTATAGGTACGAAGTGGGTGTTCAGAAACAAGTTGGATGAAGATGGCGTGATCACAAGGAACAAAGCAAGGCTAGTTGCCAAGGGCTACAATCAAGAAGAGGGCATAGATTATGGTGAAACCTTTGCCCCTGTTGCAAGGTTGGAGGCTATAAGGCTGTTGCTGGCTTTTGCTTGTATGAGTGGTTTCAAACTCTTCCAAATGGATGTCAAGAGTGCCTTCTTGAATGGCTACATCAATGAGGAATTGTATGTGGATCAACCACCGGGCTTTGAAGATCATCAACATCCCAACCATGTCTTCAAGTTGAAGAAGGCTTTGTATGGACTGAAGCAAGCTCCAAGGCAGTGGTATGAGAGGCATAGCAACTTTCTTCTATCTCATGGTTATCAAAGGGGAATGGTAGACAAGACTCTCTTCATCAAAAAAGTCAAATTCAAAAATAATTCTTGTGCAAATCTATGTTGATGACATCATCTTTGGTGCTACACAAGATAGTTTGTGTGAAGAATTTGTGGTTGCAATAAAAGGTGAGTTTGAAATGTCTATGATGGGAGAATTGTCTTTCTTTCTTGGATTTCAGGTTAAGCAAACAAAGGATGAGATCTTTCTATGTCAATCAAAGTATTGCAAGGAGATTCTCAAGAAATTTGAAATGGAGAGTTGCAAAGAAGCAAGCACTCCAATGCCATCAAGCTGCTACATGGATGTTGATGCTGCTGGAAAGAGTGTAGATCAAACCAAATACAGAGGATTGATTGGCTCTGTGCTATATCTAACAGCTAGTAGGTCGGACATCATGTTTGCGGTGTGTCTATGTGCAAGATATCAAGCAAATCCTAAAAAGTCACACTTCAAAGCTACAAAAAGAATTCTGAAATATCTCAAAGGAACATCATCTGTTGGGTTATGGTATCCTTCTCACTCTCCAATACATTTAATTGGTTATTCAGATTCTGACTTTGCATGTTGCAAGCTAGATAGGAAGAGCACAAGTGACACTTGTCACCTTCTTGGCTCAAGCCTAATCTCATGGCATAGCAAGAAGCAAGCATGTGTTGCTCTCTCTACTACTGAGGCTGAGTATATAGTTGCTAGAAGCTGCTGTGCACAGATTTTGTGGCTCAAGCAACAACTTGCAGACTTTGGATTACAAATCAGCAATGTTCCTTTGATGTGTGATAACACAAGTGCCATCAATCTTACCAAAAATCAGATTCAGCACTCAAGGACCAAACATATTGAGATAAGGCATCATTTCATCAGGGATCATGTAAACAATGGGAACTCTGAAGTGAAGTTTGTGGAGACCAAACTGCAGTTAGCTGATATCTTCAATAAACCACTACCAAAAGAGAGGTTTTTCTTTCTAAGAAATGAGTTAAGTATCCTTTATCTTAATAATCTCTCCTAAGTAATTTCATTCAAGGCTTAAAAGATTGTGAAAATCGTCTTTAAACCATTCACCCCCCTCTAGTTTAAAGCCATACATTCTAACATAGGTTAGAAGTCAGGCATTGTATAGATGTAATGCATGTTGAGAAGAATGTGTGTGATAGCTTAATTGGTACACTTCTTAACATTAACTAGAAGACGAAGGATGGTCTAAATGCTCGTTTAGATTTGATTGAGATGAACATACGAGGAGAGTTGGCACCCATAGAAATGGGTAAGCGTACATATTTGCCCCCAGCCTGTTACACAATGTCAAAAGATGCAAAAATAGTTTTTGTCAATGTCTAAAGTGTGTGAAAGTGCCACAAGGACATTCCTTTAATGTGAAGAGCCTAGTGTCAATGCAATATTTGAAGTTAATCGAGTTGAAGTCTCCTGATTGCGACATCTTGATGCAACAGTTGTTGTCGGTAGCTATTCGTGGGATCTTACCAAAAAATGTTAGACATACCATAACCCGTTTGTGCTCATTCTTCTCTTTTATCTATTGTAAAGTCATTGATCCATCAAAACTATATGAACTTCAAAATGAAATTGTTGTTATCTTGTGTGAATTGGAGATGTTTTTTCCTCCATCTTTTTTTTACATCATGGTTCATCTAGTGATGCATCTGGTAAGCAATAGGTCTTCCAGCTAATTCATGGCACCACAGACGTTCTACAACTAAATGTTTACGTAGTGTGACTATTGTAAGCAAATCTCGATTAGAAGTCTTGCAGGCACATTTGTATATATTGAACAACACAAATGGAGTTATACCTTACATAGAAGCTCATAAAGCCATTGTGAAGGAAAATAACCCAAGACAAGCAGAGAAATGGGTCTTGATGGAACATAATAGAACTTTCATGCCTTGGTTTAAAGAGGAGGTGTTCAAGGATTCAACGACATCAGAGACCTTGACCTGGTTGGCTGCTGGATTGAAGTTTGATGTTATCTCATGTACAGCGTACGAAGTGAATAATTGTATATTTTACACGAAGTCTATGGATGAAAAGAGTACTATTCAAAATTCTGGTGTTACTCTTGAAGTCGAGTCAATGCAGTTTTCAACTTCGAAAGATACAAATCCAGTACTTGGATCAATGGCATACTATGGGTTTATAGAAGAGATATGGGAGGTTGACTACACTAAGTTTTTCGTTCCAGTTTTCAAGTGTAAATGGGTTGACAATAAAAGTGGGGTTAAAATTGATGAATCAGGATTCACACTAGTGGACTTTCGAAATATAGGGTATCAAGATGAGCCATTTATAATTGTTCAACAAGCATCTCAGGTTTTCTACGTGAAAGATCCTACGTTAGAACATTGGTATGTCGTTTTACACGGAAAAAAACAAGGGGAGGCAATAGATGATATTGAAAATGGTGACCCCCGTTCATTCACACCAGTGACAATTAATAAAGATGATGATGTACTTGATAATGTACATGCAACCCGTAAAGACCACAGTGAAGGAATTTACATATGAACATTCAACCCACATGCAACCCGTAAATAAGCATTTAGAATTTTATGTATTATTTTTATATGATTTTAATTCGATGCAGATTAACTAATTTTTTTAACAGAGATATGGATGACGATCAGACTCCAATCAGACCTCGATTCGGACGTGGCAGTAGAGGACCTACTTGATTGAAGCGTCTCGCATTGAAACGTGTTGTTGGTGAGAAGACACGTGTTGACATTGACGTCAACACTGGAGTGGCTTTTGGTCCTAAAGCAGATGAGTTTATGAGTTATCTTAGAGTTGTTTCTCGTGAGAGACTCTCCATTTTGATTAATTCATGGGATGAGGTGTCAGAGGTCGATTGGAACATGATTTGGGAGGATGTTTTGGTAAGCTCTACATTATTATTGTTATCATATAATGTTTTTTAATATTCATTGATTAATTTTAATTTGGTCATGTTATTTTCTAGGAAAACTTTGAAATTCCTGATGTGGAACCACTTCGATCAAAGATTATATCCAATATCAGACTTAAATTTCGTCACTT
Source organism: Phaseolus vulgaris (assembly GCF_051622355.1). Taxonomy (NCBI): domain Eukaryota; kingdom Viridiplantae; phylum Streptophyta; class Magnoliopsida; order Fabales; family Fabaceae; genus Phaseolus; species Phaseolus vulgaris. The sequence goes on from NC_143505.1 coordinate 47,673,759, forward strand.
TAAGTCAAGATTGACTTCGAGATATGTTTTTGGTGACCTTAAAGACGAAAATTCATATTTAAAGTACAAACATATTGATGAAGAGACATGGCATTTTTTTAAAGAAAGCCGTGAAAATGAGGCTTGGATGGTAAGTGAAGTAACTTAACTATTTTTATTTATATAACATTAATAAGTTTATCTTATTTAATTCACTTTGTTTATTTCAATTATGACAGGATCGTCAGAAGAAAGCTCAAGAAATAGCTTTGAAGAATGTTACCCGCACGTACTCTCTCTCGTTCGGGTATCGAAAACTTGAGCAATCACTGATGGTGGGAAAGGAGAAATCTAGACAGGGGACGTCGTCTAAGAATGTGGAAACAAGGGTCACTTCTCCTCCATCACCACCTTTTCGCCATGTAAAATGGAAAAGGGCCCGAATTAAAAAGTTGGGTGCACCAAGTTCTGAGCAATTCGAGGTCATCATCGAAAAAATTGTAAGTTATTTTTAGTTTTTTTTCATTTATTTTAAAGCATTAATTATATTAAAAACTGATATGATTTTTGTCTCTTGTAGGATTCCTTGGAATCCCAAGGTAATTTTGTTCCTGAAGGTCGTCATGATATCCTGGTTGAAGCAATTGGACAACCTGAGCACTGTGGTCTTGTTCGTGCAGCTGGACAAGGGGTTGGAATTAAACTATATTTTGGAGTTTCACAATGACAGTCATCCTCCTCCCCCCAAAGAGAGCGAAGCTCAAATGAAGACTAAGATAAGTGAAGAATTAATGGAGGAGATGAGAAAGGAGACTGATCGGATGCGGCTAGAGATGAGAAAGAAGAATGATCGAATGCGAGAAGAGTTTTTATCGCAACAACTTTGTGCTGAGCCGATTCAACCCCTTATTAGTCCCACTCCCAAGAGCACAAAGGGGAGTTGTGCGGCTCCTACAACATCAGGGGATGATATCATTGGGCAGACGAAGGAATGTGAGCTACTGGTAGCGGCTGGCAAGCTTCCTCAGGTGGTGGCCCTTGGAAATGTCTATGAAGTGGCCACCACCTTACATAACATTCCTCTCTCCCCTAATGTGGCGAAGGTAACAGTTGAAAAAGTAGGAGTATCTGATGCTTGCGTTCCACTACCTTCAGATGAGATAACCACAGTAGCTGATGCATTTTAGACATTCGTTGTCTGGCCTAGACACCTCATTCGATTTATGCCACAACCTCATGTAATAATTTCATTTCATTATATTAATTTATATTTATATTTATATATTACATATAATTTAATACAAATGTTCTTTATTTTGTAGAAACCTTTTCGGAAACCAAGTCCGAAGAAGAAGCATGAGATTACAGTTGACGATCCTATAGCTTCCTTAGGTCCAGTTGCTAGTCAGATTGGTCATCAACCTTTTGATGTTTCGTGAGATGATACGTTTTTTCAAATAAACATTGAATTGCCACTGTTGATGTACAACACAAATGATGTGATTCCACTAGCCATATGGAGAATGATTCTTGACATTCTTAGGAATCACCTTGAGCTGGACATTATTGAGGCACTTTTCTTAGAGTTGGATCATTGTTCTAAGACAAGAACTCACCAAAAACTAGTACCAAATCCCGAACTCATTTGGATGTTCCACATATTGTCAAATTGAACCAAAAGAGATGGAGGAAAGGCAAAAACACTAATTAACAACACAAAACAGTAAGGAACCGAATCAAATTGCTGGAATTGAAGAAGAAAAGATGAAAAACAGCCAAGAACACAGATGAACCATAGCTACACAAAACAAGCTGAAATTGTCGAACCAAAACAACTAGGAAACAAGCTAAGACAAGGAAATTAACAAGATAAGAAAGGAAAGAGAAGAGAATGCTCATGAAGATGGAAGAATGGTTGGATGATCACGCCACTAGAAGTATGGATGCTCCTAGATGAGTGTGCAAGCCGCCACTTGAGGAAACCATGATCCTTCAAGATAAGACTAGAGAAGAAGGCTCAAAAGCTCTCCAATGCTCACTCCAATTTTGAGTATAGTTTCTTTAGATAAATTCAAATCTGAAATTTACAAAGAGAGCACCTCTATTTATAGCCTAAGGTGCTGAAAATGTAAGCTACACAAATTCAAAAACTCCCTCCCAAAAAGCTTCTAGAATTGGCGCCTAAAACAAAGCATGAGGAAGGTGTGACCTCTTCCTTCACTTTGGCACCTCCTTTTCTACTCCTACACCTATCTACTAATACACCCCCCTCCTAAAGCTCCTAACTAAAGCCTAAAAGATGCTATAAAAGAGGTTTCTAATGTTTCCCTCTAAGCACCTTCAACTAAAGAAATTACAAAAAGAGAAAATAAATGTCCCCTACCTCCTAAAGCTTTGAACATGCTTCTTGTAATCCTTTGAGGTGGGCTTTGACCTCCATGGGCGTCCTCCATTTGTGCCTCTACCTCTTCTTGATCTTGTTGATTGGCCTCCATGTCCTCTTGAGCTTGATCTCCATCAACAGATTTAATAGAATTTGTAGCTGGGAATCAGGAGCTCAATATAAATATAATTCAATTTTTTATGATGTAAGTATCTTTACCTATATTTCAATTTACTTTATGTTAAATTATTATTGATTATGCTTTAACTAATAACTTGTAGGTTTTGGCATGGAGTCTGTCTCACTGAGGAGAAGGAAAATGTGTATGGATTCTTAGATCCTACATATACTAATCCCGTTGGACCAAGGTCATATGAGACCCAAGCATACATCACTAACACCCTGGAAAAAAAGGGAAACACAAATTTATTTATGCCCTTATATTAATGAGTAAGTTTAATTATATGTCGTCAATTATTACTATTTAATGTTTTAAATATTTACTAACTCTTTTCATGGATGATATAGGCATCATTGGCTATATTTACTTGTCTTATCAATGGTTGATATGTCTGTTGTGTGGTTTTGTTCCCTACACAAGAAGATACCCACAAATCTTAAGAATATCATTGTTACGTAAGTACACTATAAACTTAACTCTGTATGTTACTAATTAACCATCTACTAACGAGGTTTTTTGTATTAACCAGTTCATGGCGTGGATATAACATCCTAAAAGGTCGATCCAGTTCAAATAATTTGAACTGGATAACAATAAAGGTTTGTAATTTTTTCTTTGTCTTTTCATTGTTTATCAATATACTAACTTTTACTTTTTATTGAATACAATGGATGACTGCCATTGTAAGACTAAATGTTAAAACTGGTTGGAAAGAGGTAACATGATATGTTAAATCATTTTTATAATTCTTGAACATATATGTATCTTAAAACTAATTTATGTCATATTTTGAAATGCAGTTATTCACAGAAGAAATATCAATAAGTTCGAAAGCCATATCATATGTGAGGCATTCTTGGTCCACATATTTCATAAATTTTTATAACTCTAGGATAGTTGATCAATAATGTAGGGATTATATGTAATTTGATTAGTGTTTGTAATGTACATTTTGATCAATATATATTTGATTCTCTGAATTTATCTGAATTTATGTATTTGTCTGGCTGAGTATATATAATTGAACAAGTTAATTTATATGGGATTAACACTAAACAGATTGCACTAAAAAAAACCACTATTTACAAGTGCGACTATTTACCAAAGCTGCATTTGTAAATCCAGCGCATGATTTACAAATGCGGTTACCAAAGCCGCATTTGTAAATGTTATACCCCTAAACCCTGTCACTTGATTCAGAAGCATATACACATGCGGCTACCAGAAATAGTCGCCCTATAAATAGTATTTACAAATGCGGTTATATAGCCGCATTTGTATCCCTTTGATTTACGAATGCGTGCTGATCAAATGCGGCTCTATAGCCGTCATTGTAAATGTAAAATAGTCGCCCTTGTTTAGCATTTATGCGCTAGTGTACATCAAAGGATCACCGGGACAAGGATTGTTATTGCCATCCGAGAACAATCTGACATTGACAGCTTATTGCGACTCAGACTGGGGAGGTTGTCAAACAACTCAGAGATCAGTGTCTAGGTATTGCATTTTTTCTTGGTTCTTCTATTATCTCATGGAAGTCAAAAGAACAGACAAACTTATCAAGATCATTAGCGAAAGCAGAATACCGTGCGATGGCCAATACTTGTTTGGAGATAGTTTGGTTGTGATATTTGTCGCGGGATTTAAAGGTGCCATGTAACTTGCTAGCTCAATTTTTCTGTGACAATCAAGCGACATTACATATAGCAGCAAATCCAGTATTTCATGAACGCACAAAACACATTGAGATAAACTGCCACATTGTGCGAGAAAAATTACAAGCCGGGATAATCAGTGCTTCATATGTACCGACACAGTATCAGCTTGCAGATATTTTTACGAAGGCACTGGGCAAGGAACCATTTTTTACGCTATGACACAAGTTGGGGTTCATGATCTTCACCTACCAACTTGATGGGGACTATTAAGGAAATAATAATTATCAAACTATACGCAATTATTGTATGCAATATTGTACGATATTGTATGATATTGTACCCAATTATATGCAATTAATTTAATAATGATAGAATCTCATGATTAGTGGATCCCTACCTAATTAGATTGTAATTTGGAGAGAGAAAGTCTCCCTACACCAGTATATATTTCTTATACATAAAGTGATGTACATATACACATAAGAGAATAAAAACTTTTTATATCTTCTTACATGCAATTTTCTTATAAATTTGGTGATTTTGATAAAGTTGGAGGCAAGTAGAAAATGGCAATAGGTGAGAAATTGAAAATTTTGTTCGCGATAAAAAATATCAGTGTTGTAGTTGAAATTAATAATTTCATTTACAATTGAAAAAGAATCGATTGCTAAAAAAAACACTACATTTATTTTCTTCAACACAGACACCGATTTAGTAACCGAACTTTTTGCCACTTTCACATTTGGGCGTTATTTTAGTCGCTAAAAATATTAATCATTTGATTGTTGTTTCAGTCGCAAAATTGAGACTAATGATAATTAGTGGCGATTTTTGTCACGATTTGTCATTATTCTATTTCGGTCGCTAAAATCGGTGAATAAATTGTTATTTTCTTATAGTAATACCGACTCACTATATCATAGGATCTACATTTAGTTATCTAATCACCCTGATTAGACAAATCCACTATATTTTTAAGTTTTACAAGAACTTAAGTAAATACAATATATACAACAAAATCTTCAACTCTACCAGACCTTCTACCACCATTTATTAAACCTTAAACACTCTTGAAAAACCCTTAATCAAGATCAAATACACAATAGAAATTATAGAAAAGAAACAAAATCACCTAGACAAACTGTGAAAAACAAAAAGAAAAAAGTGGTCACAATATCAACTTCATAAACTAAGGATTTGAATAAAAAGATTAAGATAAAAAAAAACTCTAATAAGTACTAACAATCTCAAGTCAAACTCTTTTTCAAATAGTAAAATAATTTTTTGAATTAATGAAACTCACTAGGTATAATTTCGTTAAAAAATGAGAGATATATGATATGTTTTACACTTGATTATTTTAATCGATCAAAATTAATTTAGTTAATTAAAATTGAATTTAGATTTAAGCTCTCAAAATTTAGAATTTAAAATTTAAAGTTTGATATGTTAAAATAATATTCTAATATATTAAAATCATTAAGTGATTTAAATCGAATAAAAAATCGTTTTACACGATTAAAACATACCAAAAAGGACTTGAGATTTAAGTGATTTTAAATAATTAAAAAATCATTTTTAATTGATTAAAACTTTGAGTTTTGAGTGATTTTAATATATTAAATTATCAAAAACATTTTAATAAATTAAAATATATTTAATCTATTAATTTATAACTCCAAATGTCTGACTCCACGACACATTCAAAGATTCTTTAACTTAGTCAATCTTCAAATGAAAGTTAAAGAAACTTCTACAACATGATTAAAATAATAAATTACAATCCAAATTCAAGATCAATCAATATCTTTTAACACTCACATCATCATCAACATAATATATTGTGTCCGAAAGCATTAAATTTCAGGCTTGAAAACATTAAATCTTTATATTGCAAGCTTTTATATCAACACAAAGGAAAAGCTTCATTTTAATTTAGAAGAAAGAAGAGGCTGTTATACGTTCAAAAAATATTTATACATCGAAAGAGTAGTTACTTCTCAAGCAAATTGAAAACGAAGTTATATATTGATCTTCAATCAGTGAAGATGTTACAAGGAACATGAATATGGTAACTATTAATTGAACATATTTATGGCTAAAAGTGACAAATAAAACTTTTACGAGACATAGTATAGAAATCACATAATATATAATAACTTTTAGAAATCCAAATAATAACTTTTTAAAAAGGTCTGACAAAAATACGAGTACTCATTTATGTAAACGTAAAAAAGTGAAATTGATAAATAGAACAATATTATTCTTTTTCTTTGTAAGTTATTGATACTTCTTTTATGTTTTCACTTTTACCTTTCTTAATCTATTTAAATTCTTAGTCATTTCTTTTCATTCCAATTGTCTTTTATATTAAATCAATTTTTGAAAATTTCTTTCATACAGTCCAATAATTTGGTGAGATAAGAGACAATAATTTCTTTCACCGTATTTAAAATATTGTCCACTTTGAAATTCAGAGGGTTGTCGTCACAATTTTATCCATAAAAAGTGTTTCGGTAGATTAAGAAATACAATGAATACATAGATGAGCACAATCCAAATTACGAACCATAAAAAAAATACTAATTAAACCGAATACAGTAATACCAGTTACAATACCTATTATCTAAAGAGAAATTCTTCTAGTGGTATTAGTCATTTATCCCACTTAATTAAAAAAATAATTTGAAAATAAAACTTCAAGTACAATATATATATATATAAATTTTATCTAAGTGATGTGAGATTATATTGTCAAATACTAAAACAAACTATACAGATAATATTATTATATCAAATTGTATTATTAATATCTCAAGTTTGTTTATTAAATAATAGTGTAAGAAAATATTTGATTTAATGTTTTACTTCATTCAAATTAAAAACGATTTAAACTTGTTATTCAAAATAAATAAATAAAAAATCGGAAAACTTGTTTATTTTTAATTGGATTTTATTTTTTTTACTTATACCAATTTTTTTATTTATTTTTTACTTATACCAAATTTCATCCGTTTTCATCCAAAACCTTTACGGATGAAATTCATTATTTATCCAACTTTTTTATTATTTTTTTAACAAAAGGCTTGGACCGTTGTGCTTGAGAATTATGGCTGCGCTCGTAGTTTTTACCGAACTACATAAACTGTCTTATGCTGCTATATCGTGACATTTTGGAACAAACCAAATCAAACATCTAATGTTCTGTGCCATTAGTTATATTGACTCTTCTGCATTTCAAGGGAGTTGTGTAACAAATACTCACACTAACTCCCTTTTCCTCTCAATAATCGACACCTTTTTCATTCATCAATTAGTTGGTTGGTTTGGAGTGAATACGAGTAGCTTATGTAATTAACTCCATCAACTACTACTACTTCTACGTAAACTGCATTGCTCCACCACCACCTCGTTTTCTTCGCCACCACCCTTATATAAAAGGAGGCCAATAAATGTTCCTGCCTTTTATCTCTTTATATATATACTCTTTCACTTTCACCTTCACATATGCACTGATATAAGGGTGCTGCAGGTACTCTGAATGAATCACTTTATTGTAGAAAACAGAAGGCTTTTTGTTGCTTTTTCTCCTCCTGGGGTCATCTTGATGTTTTTGCATTCATCCTCATAGATCTGCATTTTTTTTAGTAAGGGGTGTTTAAATTTCCCAAGGATTCACTTTCTTTTCCTGTTATTTTGGCATTATTGATGATCAACAACATGTCTTCTAAGCTTGTGTGAGCTTGCTTTGTTTACTTTTCGTTGATTCAAACATGGAGGATACGTTTTGATGCTAATATGGACAAATAAATCTCTACATTCTTGATGAGTAGTTTGTTTTCAATCTACAGACAATGGCTACTGGAGTGTACAACAAAGCAATTGGGGCTTTTCAATCCAATTCTCACATCAACAATTTTAATCATCAGCACAAGTTCAACTATATTGGAAGACTGATGGTGACAAAGGATTTTTTCAGCAGTTACGGTTTGTCAAAAAGGGATCTTCGTGTAAGTAAATGTATAGAATATCAAACATCTGTGGTTGACTCGGTATCATCCGCTTCAAGAAGCAGAACTAGTGATAGAGACACTCACAAAAAGTCAAGTAAGACAAACTCTTCTCTCAATTGACATTCAATATTGCTAGACATGTTTCAGTGTCAAAGCTTGTTCATGTGGATTGCACCTGCTGATCAAAAAAAACATGTGGATTGCACCTTGAACTTTGATTAACCATGTTTTAGTTGATTGCCACATCCAAGAAGTTGGAACTATTAGAAATCTTCTAACTGCCATTCAATTCATTCCTACTCAGATGAGGCTGCTTTGATCCTTGTTCGACACGGCGAGTCCTTGTGGAATGAAAAGAACTTGTTTACGGGTTGTGTTGATGTCCCCCTCAGCAAGAAGGGTATCGATGAGGCAATTGAAGCAGGCAAAAGAATTAGCAGTATTCCTGTGGATCTCATATTTACATCTGCTTTGATTCGAGCACAAATGACAGCCATGCTTGCCATGACACAGCACCGCCACATGAAGGTAACATGAATACTTCAAGTGTTAAAAAAGACATAACCTATCCACTAAATTTCACTTGAGAAAGTTCTGAGCATATTTGTAAGCATGGCCTGTGCCTAACCAGTGCTTAACTAAGGAAGGGGAGTTTAACAGTATTTATACAGGTATCATAATCCAAAAAAGAACAGACAAATATGCTATATATATTGCAGATATGCATTTTTCTGTTGCACTGCATTAATCTGTAGTTTAAACTATTTGGAGAAATATATTCATTTGCTACAAAAATGTAGTTTAAACTATTTGTAGTTTAACTGTATTTGTCTAAACTATTAGGGATCAAACTTCCTGCAGGTGCCTATCATAATGCACAATGAGAGTGAACAAGCAAGGGAGTGGAGCCAAGTTTTTTGTAAAGATACAAAAGAGCATTCCATTCCAGTCATAGCAGCCTGGCAATTGAATGAAAGAATGTAGTAATCTTCTTCCTACTTACAATGTTTGCTACTCCTTCTTTACAACCTTGTGTACAGAATATAATCTATTTATGCCATACTGGTTATCATTTCAGGTATGGAGAACTACAGGGTCTCAATAAACAAGAAACAGCACAAAGGTATGGCAAAGAACAAGTACATGAGTGGCGTAGAAGTTATAACATACCTCCCCCAAATGGTGAAAGTCTGGAAATGTGTGCTGAAAGGGCAGTTGCCTATTTTAGAGACCAAGTATGCTCTTGTATAGATTTTTTGTGTCATGCTCTTTTTAATAAAGAATAAAACATATTAGTAATATTCTACATGTTTTTCTCCTTTTATGTTGTTATATTCTACATGTTCTGTCATTATATAATTAATAAGTCTAGTGTTATGTGTGTTAACTTTATATTGCAGCATCTATAAGAAGCTGATTCCATTAACATTATACTGCAGATTGAACCTCAACTTTTATCTGGAAAGAATGTTATGGTTTCAGCTCATGGGAATTCACTGAGATCCATTATTATGTATCTTGACAAGCTAACTTCCCAAGAGGTGATTGGTGAAGTGTTCAGAGTCATCGTAATTTCTATGTTCACATGTCATAAATAGCAATGCTTCATTTTTATTTCTCACATTTTTGGCAGGTGATTAATTTAGAATTGTCAACTGGAATTCCAATGCTTTATATTTTCAAAGAAGGAAGATTCATCAGGAGGGGAAGTCCAATAGGACCAACTGAAGCTGGAGTTTATGCCTACACTAGGGTATACACCTATGTCCCTTTTCTACTTAACTCGATTTTGCATTCTAGATAATTATTTAAGAATTGATATCTTTTACTTTGAAAAGATGAAATAGCCCTTACTCACAAGAAACAGATCTAAAGATACATTTCAAAGTAGTTTCACTATTGACAGCTATGATTTAAAACTACTACCTTATCTCTTCTGAATTGATTCTTTATAAAATGGTATTGGTAATTTCAGGTTGTGCTTCTATATTAAGCACCTTTTCTTTCTCACCAAAATGTTTATTTCCATGGCTCTTTTTAAAAAATTTCAAAGTATAATACTCTTAGAAGGTTGTTACACAAAATCTTTCAGAGATGCGTATACAAATCTTGTTAGGGACAAGATATTATGTTGGTACATTATGTTCGGTTCTTCATTTCCTCAAATCTTGTTAACCAAATCTCCAAGACACTCGGTTACAATGTTATTACTCGGTTACAGCGTTTGGCTCATTACCGACAGAGGTTGGATGATATGCTTCAGTAATGTCTTTCCAAGGTTAGATAATAGATATACACACTATTCTTCTGTTTATGCTTCTTTCTTAGTGTACTTTTTCTTTTGCTTTTTATTATCATTTTATTATCTTCGTTTCAGGGAATATATATATCACACATTAATCAGCTGGATAGTAGAGTTATATTGATTATAAAAAATATGTAAGAGTTATATTGCATGGAAATCTAAGTACATCTTTAGAGTTTAAGACAGTTTCGTGCTAGTGGATTAGAATCTATGCTCCACTCTAGTGTTGTTTTCATATGGTAAAGGAGTAATTGCTTTCATGTGCCTATATAAATAAATCATTGAATTTTAGAAATATCATGTCTACTATAAATTGTAAACAGTTAGCAACATGAATTTTTACTCGACATCTTCAATGTTTTCAGGTTTAAATATATCTCCATTAATTACCGGACTTTGTGTTTATCCTTAACAATAACAACTCAGAAAACTTATCGATAAAAATATACTCATCTCAATACAAAAATGTTATAAAAAATCAAATACAAATTCCTCTCAATCTAAACTTCCTAAAAAAACCTAATATATTTATCTTAATCTAAATAGTATTTTAAAAATTAAAACATAAAAAATAAAAAATAATCTTAAAAACTAAAATATATTTAAAATTATATTACAAATATTTAAACATATACATTATCATTAAAATCATTAGTTATTAATATAACAAATAATAAGAGTAAAGAAATGTAAAACACCTATTTGGGATTGAAGCAACCCAATGCATATCAGTGGAGACAACAAAAAATGCGGAATCAACTCAACTTGTTTCAGACACCAAATCGCCACTGCAAGTGACGCGGAACCAAACCAACAACACAACCCAGCACCAAATACCTCTATGGTCCAAAAATGCAAACACATAACCTAAAAATGAGACAATGGAAAGAGTAATCAATGATGACAAAACAAAAAAGTGCAAGCTCCCTTGAGGTCCAAAAAATCGAAACCAACAAACGAAAAAATACAATGCGACAACGGAGATAGCACGACATGATGTGAGAGAACATCGAAAGAAGAAGACCAAACCCCAACCAGCGACGGCGAAACTCTCGCACCACCTACCACTGCGACCAATGTCATCGGCACTCAAAAGAACCCAACCCCAAAAACAAAAATGAAAAATGTAGCAACTAAGAATTGTACACGACACAACGAGGGAGAAGAAGCGGCAAATGTCTAGCACAACCCACCACCACGACCAACATCACCATAGATCGAAAGAACCAAAACAAAAGTAGAAATGCAAAGAATCATGAGTACGCAACACAAACGAGTGCGCGAGAGGACAATGAACGTCACAACGCGAACCTGAAATTTTAAAACAATAAATATCACATCGATTTCCCCATGCAACCGATTTTATATGTGTTTTTCTTTTTTATGATTTTGAACATATTACATTGGTTGTGAGTACAACTGATGTAATATCTGAGATAACGGTTGAATTGTTTTCAAAAGATTTTCACAAAAGTTAGAGTCATATTGAAAACTAATAAAATCAACTAATTGTTTTCTTCGTTCAACCAATTATAAAAAGCACAACAAGCATATATTCAAAATATAAACCATTTTTTATGTGAATTTAACCGATTAATTTAAACACATAAAAATGTAAAGCAACATATAAACAGATATCAGAGTGAGAGAGAGAATTGCACAGGAGATTTATATTGGTTCACTTTTACACCAAGAGATACATCCAGTTTTCAACAAAACCACTGAGAATTCACTAAACCAAACACAAAGTTTTACAAAAGAGACAATCAAGAGTATTGATCATGAACCCTACAAGAAACACACACTCTTACTCACACAACAAAAAATTGGAAACTCTATTTGAATCTACTACAACAATATACAACCTGAATAAAGGTTTGAATACACCTGAATTTTTACATAGGAAGCACACTAAAATTACAAATCGAGAAAAACTTCTTTGCAACACAAGACTTATCCAATAAGCAAACTCAATCTTCAAAAATGATTTCAAAACTTTTTGTTTTTCTCTCTTATGAAATTCGTTGTTTTAAAATGATAAGATTACATCCTTATATAATGTAATAATGATTGCAAAATCGGTTTGATAATTTAATGAAAACAGTTGTATCAATTAAAATCGGATTGGTTAATATAACATAATTATGTTAAAGACATTTAATTTATTTTGAAATAACTTACTTTTTTTTCTTTTAACAGAAGAAATTAATAGATTTTAAATTGGTTCTTTTGTCGAAATAACTTGTCGATTTCACTTAACACTTAACAGAAAAAACAAAATAAGAAACAAAACAGTTTTAAATCTTTAAAAACTTTAAGTATTTTCAACCTACTGATAAAACAGTTTTAAATCTTTAAAAACTTTAAGTATTTTCAACCTACTGATATGATAAATCAATCTATTAAAAATTCTTACTATAGTCAACCGACTTGAATAGAAGTAATTTTAATTGATTAAAATATGAATCAATTGATTAAAAAATAAAATAGATTTAGAAAAAAAAACTTTTTAAGGAGATAGATTATGAAGTGCCTTGGATCATAATATAATGCAAAGTTACACATCAAAATCTACCTAAACACACACACACAACTTGAAATCTTCAAGACAGATTGATTCATAAAAGTTTCTTGGTAAAAAATATTTGTCATAAATTACAAAAAATATCATTATGTGATGCTTTACATCGATTTAATAGTTTGTTGTAATATATGTATTTTTCACTAGTATATAGCACATGTGTAATAGTTGTATTGTCTTGTATTCTTCTTCTTCATCTTATTTCCTTTATATAGGCCTTTGATGATGATTTATGCTTCATCATATTCGTTACGATATGACTTTTATGAAAAACTTTCTTAACTACATTGATTTAGCATTGTATCCCTTTATGTGTGTTGACTGGAAGCTTGACATAGAAGGTCTAGATTACATTGGAGCTTTTTACTTCTCTTTGAAAGGAAAACATTAAAAAACATGTTCCGATAATAAGATTTAATTTCATTTTAAGGCATAACACATTTTCTTTTGATTTCGTTTTTATGTTCTAATATGAATGTTGTAAGATATATACATTTTTTTTATATAAAAACTCTTTCTAACTAAGCACATTTCAACGTATATGAAAGTTTATTATTACTACATATGTTTTCCTTTAATATTTTCAAATCATTTGTTGCTACGCCTTTGATTACACAAACAAATTAAGCATAAGTAAAGAACAACAAATAGATCATTTGGTACTGGTAACTTCCACTCGATGGTTTGGTGCACTTAAGCTAGCATAAAACACATATTAAAAAGTTCATATCATGCACAAACAAACAAACACATACACACATATATGACTGATCCTCAACAAATTTATATTAAAGAGGTGTGGCAGGTTAAAGGGAATAAGCAGATTATATACAATAAGCTTTCCATACTCAATTATGTGATCTTTGCAACAAAACCTCACAAAGAAACTCTCAAAGAAACCCCCAAAGAAACCAAGAAGGACAACCAACATAAAGTCACAAAAATCATAAAGTTTTGTCTTGTAGTTTTCTTTCTTTCTTTCCTCATCTTGGAACACAAAAGAAGGAAGGTAAGATCAATAATTTGGAATTATTCTAAAAAGATATATCTCACACCAAGACAACCAACAAGCTCTTCAAAGTAAGTGAGTGATCTTCCTATACACTAAACTTGAGAGTGTTGAGAGACTTTCTTCCAAAATACACACAATTTCTTTCTTTCTTTTGTGAGGTTTTCTTACAACTTTCTTGGAACTAACTTGGCTTATAAAGCCATCATTCTCTCTCGTGTTTTCTTTTATCTTTATTAAAATATCTAGGTTATCCTCACCAAGCTCTTCACCCATGGAAATGCAGAAGGTAGAAGGTGTATGAAGAAAGAGAAAAAGAACAACTAGCTAAGGAGAAAGAAGAAAGAACAATGAGTTCCCAAGAAAGGAGACAAAGAACCTCCCACTTTGAAGATGAACATGAACATGACTACTATGGTCTAATCATACAAATTGAGGAAGATGTCCACTTTCAATGTGCATCTCCTAAATTGTTTTGGATCCCATACAATTGTACCTTCAGTAATTTGAAGGAAAAAGTGTGTACTGCTTTTGGACGATCACACAACAATAAACAAGTTGTACTACCACCAACCTCAACACACGGATCACAATCTAATTAGGTATGATGCTACTGAGATATTAATTTATATCCTTGTATCTCAAATGTTAGCTTGTAGGTCTTAATTTCCTATTGATACAATTATTGAATTGCATGCTAAGTTTACAAAGACTACAGAAGAAATTATGATGCTTCTAAACCAACCCATTGTAAGCTTTTCCACAAACCCCAACCCCATTGTTCCATCGAAATAATACTTTACTTCGAAAAATTTATCCAATGAACTACCATAATGGAAACTTGACATAGTTATTGTCTAACCTACAAATGTTGCAACACTAAAATAATGGCAATCCAACACAATTAGTATTTCAATCAGCTACTTCATAGCATAACAAAAGTACTACAATATGGAGACTATAAACAAGTCACAAAATCAATCACTTACGTACGATTTGAGTTGTTAATAAAAAACTTGTCCACAACTCAATACAAATGAAAATTGACACTCATGTCGAACAATTGATCAATCGTTGGAAAATGATTGAACTTTTCACCCACATGTGCATTGTGTAGCTTGAACAATCATGGAGAGAAATTGAATTGTTTGTCCAAACCAAATATTTATGTAGGTTAACACCTAATGAAATTATTCGTGACATACAAAACTACCTATATCGACAAACGCAATATAACAAGATCTACACTTGAATGAATGAGTATCCATTTGATTTCAATTATATTTATGTTTTGTCAATTTCATGTATTTTATTTCCAAGCACCTTTAACTCTAAAATAAACTAAGTTTTAGTTAATCTTCGCTAAATATTTAAATTTTATTTATTAAATACTAAGGATATATGTATTGTTCCAATAAGCTTTTCCATATATTGTTATTAATTTAAATTATTCTTACAAATTTGTAATATTAATAATTTAAATTTATGTAAATATAAATTAAAATTAAATTTAATCATAAATTTCAAAATTAGATTTATTAATAATAATTTTAATAGTTTACATGTATTAAAATAATATTTTAAAATTATTATATAAACTATTTTAAAATATATTTTAAAACAGCTGCATAGAAACCAGTTTACAAGAAACAAGTTTACTCTCATAAATAAAATGCGGAAGGATTTACTCCAGAATTATTTTTTTTCTGTTTTTTGGTTTATTCAAGAAAAAAAAATTCAGAGAATAACATTTCCACTAAAAGTATTTTAATCAGAATTAAAAAAAAAAGAGAAATAAAAAATTACAAAAAGGAAAACAAACTATTTAATGAAAGAGAAAAAGAGAATAATGGAGAAAGAAAACATAAATATTTGCATTTTGAAGAATATTTTATTATACTCGTATTTGCTTACACAATTATTATTAGCCTTGAAGTGTTTTCCTTATATAAAGAGAGTTTTTACAAACTTTTTGTATTGGTAAATTTGAAAGTGAAATAGAAAATGCATTTTAAATAGTTATATTTAGAATCTATAATTACATTCTCAGATTGAATGTTTTCCATTAATTTGGTAAAAAGGGGTGGAAATAGAAGGTTCTTGAAAACTCCTGCTTATGGTCACTTTGGAAGAGAGGACACTAACTTCATCTGGGAGGTGGTTATGTCTCTCAAATGGGAGAAGTCCCGGGAGTAAGCTTCTTTCCCATGAGGGTTATGATGTGTTGGTTCGGTTCTTTAGATACTTTCTTGCTAGAGTTATGATGTGTTTCTTCCCTTTTCTTTTGGGTCTTGTTTGCCTTTCTCTATCTTCACTTTGTCTTACTAATTTTACAATCTCAGAGTTCAAAAATATTATTCTGAATTGTTGATGTAAAATACTTTCAATAAAGTGATTTCCTATATTATACAATTCAAAACTTATCTCATTCTCTTTAAATATTGATTTTCTAGAAAGTATTATCCAATTACTGTACAATTAAAAAAATAACTTTGAAAAACAATGTCAGATACCTCCATACTTTTTATAAAATGAAAATGGAAAATTGGTCATTTAAAAATAAATATAAATGTAGGATGCAGAAAGCAAACGAGGAAAAGAGAGAGAGAGAGAGAGAGAAACGTTTTCTTCGTATCAGCACTTTATTGTACTGTGATACAAGAGGATTCATGCTTTGAACGGATAGAGTTCATAAATACAATTAACAGTAATTTTCCTACTACATATCTAGTGTCTATAAATCTCTTACCCTCACTCTTGGTAAAGGTAGTTAGGATAGACATGAAAAAGGTTTAAAGCACACGAAGTCAGATACTAAAGTTAGTTTAAATAAAAAAAGTTAACTAATTTTAAATACTACAGCCTGGTTAAGCACACGTAATCAGATACTACTGCTGATTTGGATTAAAATACGTTATAATCTTAATTAATTTTATGTAAATGTACGTTTATCATTTTTACTTTGCACATATGATTTCTTTTAAAAGAAATGATATTGAGTGAAGAGTAATATAAACCAGCTTGCTGTAAATAATTTGTCCATCCAGGAGGGATAGCAAAAAAATGTCTACCACAACAACAGCAGCAAAACACTACTAAAGGCACAAGAAAGCATTCTACGCATGTTTTATAGGGAAAAAGCTAGAATTCCCAAAAGCAAAAACATCTGTGATCACGTTAAATCCAGGGTTAACAAAAGGTCACTTGATTCTAACTTCAAAATAATAATGACACAGCATCTTGATTGTGTCTGTATGTTATTTCAAAGGAATCTAATTTCTCATTCTAATCTGCACTGGTATTTCTTTCTCCTTCACTAACCAAGCTTTTATGGTCCGGGTTAATGATACCTGTGTCCACCACGAGGTCAGGGGAAGAGTCTAGTTTCTCATTGTCCGAACCATCAGTATTTGAGTCTAACCTAGTAGAATCTAAAGAAGGAACATGATTTGGAACTGATGATGGGGAGTTTTCCCTAGTCCAGAAAGCAGGAATCTTCTTGTCATCCTCTTTCATTCTATCAGCATATTTGTTTATGTCAAATCCTGTATCATCATTCCCACCAAATGCAGTTTCAAGTTGGTCAAAGTCAAACAAATCCTCCATAATCTTCTTGGTGTTCTGATCATCAGAGTATGCGAACTTGACTTTATTATAAGTCTTAGGCTCTAGTATCGGCTTTACCATCTACAGCAGTACATATTTATCATCAGACAATGTACAAGATTAATGATGAAAAGTATTAGCAGCTATAAATAAACACACTAATTAACAGGTTTTGAAAAATTTTAAAAATCAAATGAAGATGAAAACTTGTATTCTGTCCATGACAGACAAATAATAGCTTGGATCCAGAGCTTCAATTCTGGACCAAGTGGACTCCAATTTTCATCTCATCTTGAGTGGCTAAAATACACCTGAAACAGAGTTTCTCAACAACAACAAAATATCATTTTTGGACTCATTTTAGTCTAGAATCTAAAGTATTTGCATCACATTATCAACTTGTGGTTTCATTCAATACTTCACCAAAACCAAAAATAGATATACCGGACTTAATAGATAGCGAGGCACTAATTGTGATAGGAAAAACTTTCATTTAATTACCGTGAAAAATGGTTCAAAGAACTTGGGTGCATTGTAAAGTATTGCCAGACCCAGGCGTTCAGGATAATGTTCTTGTAATACATGGGCAGTTTCACGTGTCACCTTTATTGATATATGTGACATATTGAAACCCTGGAAGTCAATCAACCAGACCATTTGTTCTTGTTCTGGTGGAAGATTAAAAACAGCATTCTCCATGCAGTATACCAAATATTTAATTTGTCCTTTAGTTGACTTTGAGTTCTGCACCCAAAAAAGAAAGAAAATAAATTGAAACATGGATAACATTCCTCTACTAAAACAATAGCACTTTAATCAGTTATGTAGGCACAATCTATTAAATCTGATCTCTGTCTTAAAGCAGGGAGCATAAGAGTGTTTTCTGATGGAAATAATATAAGTCAGGTTTGAACAACTTCAAGTATGGTATCAAAGCCTGTGTAGTCTACAAGTCAAGCCAACTGAATATGTTGAATCCTACGTGTCCAATTCTACTTTAAATTCAATCCATTTCGAATATGGTATCAAAATCTATCTAGTCTTCAACATGGATCACCAACATATGTTGTCTTGCAAACTTCATGCCCTAGATGTTAAGTCTTTGGGCATGAGCGGAGCAGAATGTTAAAAGAAATGAAACCTGAGATGGTAGGTGGACAAAATATGTTTGAATACATCCCTCATTCGCATTCTTCCCTATTAACTTATTTTGACAACTGACTTAGATAAACATGTCATGCTAGAGATTAGAAGTGATTTTCAGAAGATACCTGTCGACTAGGTCTCATTACTAGGATAGTTCTCCCATGCTTGTCAATATAATTTGATCTATATATTTTTCCTGTCTCTGCTTCATGAGCAACATCTTCCTGCATCAGTAAAATATATACATCGAATCGAACAACTTTTATCAAAAGATAATTACAGAAAGAGTGATGGTTTGACATAAATGTTCAGATCACTAACATTCTGGGTGAGTCAGTGAATAAATGTGTTAAAAGAAGAACTCGTCAAGACAAATATGGTATTCAGTACAGTAATTCAGGTAAGATATTTATCAGAATCAGATATAGCCACCAAGGCAAATGGATCCAGTTAAGAACCTTTAATAATGTTTATTAAAGGTAACAAGAGAATAGATGCAATGCGACACAAAATACTCAGGTCAACATAACTATATAGAAAGATTTTTTTACAAAATACCAATACCAAGAAGGACACATCCCTTCCCTGCTATGCATTACGCGCAAAAAGTCAGACAACAAAAATGAAGAAAGGCAGCTACTCACCCAGCGGATTTCTTCCGGTTTGTATTCTTGTCTCCATTTCAGGGTCAGTTTCAACATTTTAGCTGCCTTCTTCACATTCCAATTCCGTGCCCTCAAATACCTTGAGATGGAGGCATCAGAACAAAAAATAGATGCCTTACCAGACTGTGGCCCAATTAACCTTCTCACCTCATTGATCTAGAAGGAAGTAAATTACTATGAGATACAATGCTCCTTTGCTCAAAAGGTTACAGTTTAATATTTACAAATATTAAGAAAAAAGCTACTGGACATACCAATGCCTGCTGTTCTGGTGATGTTAACATTTTCTCCTGGCCGATAGAGGCCGCTTTCTTTGGATCCACACTCATTGGTCTGGTAGACTCACACTAAATGTCAAGATAAAATACTGCAAAAGAAAATTCCAATTTATCTAAGTACTAACCCATCTTTCCAAATAATTACAGCAAACCAGAGAGCTAGAAACAAAGCTACATTATTATCCAATAGCTCATCACGCAGACAGGCTGTTATTCTTGTATAACTACAAGCTGTAAAGAACAAATTTTGTACCACTGTTATAGCTAAACTTTTATGGGGCCAATGTAAATCCATGGGAGATATTTTTTTACCTTGGTTCATTTGTTAAAATGTCACCATTCATTTATAATTACTCAGGAAAGTTAATTTATCAGTTAAAAATATATATTGGAGGTTAGTCGTAAATTTAAATAATACAAATACGACACAGAACAGGAAAACCATTTAAAATTACAGGGACATAGCACCGCTAGAATACGACAAATAAATTAACATAAAATGAAAATAAATTAAATATAAAAAATTGGAGCAAAACCACATTTTAGCAAATGGGAGGGTGATGGGAACCCAAAGCAATTAGAACTACAAAATAGACCATTAGGTTATAACTTCTAATCTTGCCTACAATAGAGTTTTCACTTGATTCACCCCCATATGCTCATGTGAGAGTGTGTGATGGAACCAACTAAACTAATTACTAATTTTCTTAATTCCACTTGGGATAGGAAGAATGACACAACAAAACACTAAGAAAGACAAAGCTTCATTGTAAAATATCAAAGTATTACCATAGTAGCAAAGTATTACCAATTAATGATAAAATATAGATGGATGAACTGAGTTATAGACAACATTGGTTCATATGGGTTTAGAATCAATTCAACATGTCTGGCCTGGAATCAATATTTTTTAAGCTTGACATTTCTCTATCTGTTTCCGTCTGTTTATTTTCAAACAGAAAGGTACATCCTATACGCGACATCAAGCAAATTGGACCATCCAAATACCCTAGAAAACAAAAATGCAATTTAATCTTTACTATTGAGAAAAACTAGATCTACTATGGGTAGGACTTCGGCATTCTACAATTAAATTAGAGTTACTTTACTTTCTAAATTTCACTGATTAAATTGTTACAATCAGGCCTAGTAATAATACTAAACTTCCTATTTGTTTATTCACCTATAGTCAAGGAAAATTGTAATTTAAAGTAATCACTTGTGAGAGAGGATTTAAATATTGAATAAGCAATCTCAGGTACTAGCCATCCATCAATCAAACTTAAACCATGTCCTTCCATTGACTCTCTTTGATTAGTACATTTCTTTCCCTAAAATATTAATCAACATTTACTTCATATCTCATCAAAAACCATTTGCTCATAAAGGACAGAAGTACTCTGCAGCAGGTTCGAGAGAATCTTGATAGACAAGACTTCAGCTTCTAATCGACACTCAGAAGAGCACAAATTACTAAACATCTAATCCTTGTTACATCTTTCCAAAAGGTTTAATCTTATGATACATGCATACGGGTATCAATTAGAAAGCTAAGATAAATACTAGAATTACGTGGTGATATCATGTTTCTTAAATTTAGGATGTGAGTAGTACAAGGTATATAGAACAAGAAGAGTCTTATCCCACTACTACTAGCTGAGATTAGCTACATGAATAGTGAATAGCACAAAATCATTAGACTTGATTAAGGACCAAATTCTCATGCATATTATTCATGATCAAACCTTTCTTTATAATTTTCATAATTCAAGCTTAAAGTTTATATTATTATAACAATGAAAATAACAATCGTAATAATAATAATTATATATAACAATAATTATTATTATTATTATTATATAATAATAATAATTATTATTATTATATACGCACACTTTTCAGACAAAAGTAAACACCACGAAATATTGACAGTAAAAATGACAAAATTGTGAGGCGATCACATGATTAACTTGGTAAAGTTGAGAAGATAGCCTTTTATTTTTGTATTTTAAGCATTAATCATTCGAAACACAACAAAAGGTTAGCTTTTACAAAATTCTCATGATATCTCACCTAAGTTGGGACAAATTCAAAAATAAAAATTACAGGCAAGCTAACAGCATCTCCTACAAAGAGAGTATCTTCTGTATATAGTACAGAAAATATCTTGAAGTGAAAATAAAAACCAGTACAGTTCCTGGGTTTAATAGATGATTTAATAAAATTTTCCGAAACCACAAACCTTCCCCAAATTCAAAAGGTGGTTGAACAGGTAGATCCAGCTATGCTTCGTATTCAAACATTATAGGGTCAATCAAGATTCAAGCACAAATGTAATAATATATTGAATAAATCGAACCACGTAGCCAATTCAATCACCAGCACGGTTCTATAAAGACATTGACAAATTCCCTGTTTCATCCCTCAGTAAAATGAAAATAAATAAATAAACAATCCTATAGTTGCGGAAAAGAACCCATGCGCACAAAGTGATATTTTTCATGAATTAAAGACAAAGTTTAATCGAAATTGATCACAGGGTGATATGGAGGGTTCAGATTCGAAAATCCAAAGGAGATTCCAAGACTGATATAATTAGAAAAGGGATTTGAAAGAATGTGGAGTCGAAAAGGCACGAAAGAAGGAAGTGAAGAAGAGTAAAGTGGGTGACTTACCTGAGGATAGTGGTGGGAGATTGTAAAAAGTCAACCCTGGTTCTTCTGTTGTGTGTAACTTTGGCGAAATGAGGAAAAAGAAAAGGAAATGGTTTTGGCGAGAGTGTGTGATGTTGAACAGAATCCATCTGATGACCCCACGTGTAAACAACCCATCCACTGTCCATTTCTTTCCCTCTTTTTCAACTAATTACCACATCATCAACTAATTTTAAAATAATAAACAATTCATTTATGTAACATAATATTAAATTAATAAGTTTATAAAGAAATTAGTTTATAATTAATAAATTTTATTATTATTACATATTTTTTATTATTTTTATCTATATATATTATTTATATAGTTTAAATTAAAAGAGATTTACCATTAACTAATATTACATTATGTCCTGTCAAGATTACATACTAAATTACACATAATAAAAAAATCATTCTAATATTAGTTTAAATTAAAAAAAAATTAAAAAAAAACTTAAATTAAATTAATATTCATTACATCAATTCATTAAAATAAAATAATTTGCACAAATAAAAAAATTTATTCAAATTTTAAAAATAATTAAAAACACTAATAAATAAATTATTTTTAAATAAAATTTAATTAGATAATAATATATTTTTATCTAAAAAATAAAAAATTTATTTATATAATAAATTTTATGTAAATATAATTATTTTATTTTTATTTATTAATTAGTATATAAATTAATTTTACTAAATAATTTTAATTCTATAAATTAAATTCTCAACTTATATATTAATTGAATAATATTATTTTAGTTTTATCAAAAAACGTGAATTAATACCGTCTAAATTTATTCAAATTACCGAATAAATAGATCAAATTAACATTAATTTATTTCCATTTAAGTCATTAATTTATGAATCTTACTTAACTCCATTGAATGACTGAGTGTAAATATGATTATTAAACTCTTTAGTTTTATGAAAATATGATGCATTGAATTAGGTTGTTTCTTATTTGATTTAGTTTGCTTTTTTATTAAAGATAGTATTTGAACCAAATATAACTATTAAATTCAAATTAATTTAATTTAATTTTTATTTAATATAAAATCGGAATTAATCTAAAAAAAATCATTAAATAAAAATCAATTTAAAAAGATAATTAGTTATTATATTAATTAAATTAAATATTATTTTAAAGACTAACAAAAATATTATTTTAAAATAGTTTCTATTATTAATAAAATTTATAAATTAGTTTAGTTTCTAAATTAGTATCTAATTAGTTAGGTAAAATTTTTGTACTTATTTAGATACTAATTTAAAAATTATAAATTTTATTAATAATAAAAATTATTCAGATATTAATAATTTTTTAATTTTTAAAATAATATCTAATGTAGTTAATGTAGTAATTAATTGTTTTTATAATTTTTTATTTAATAATTTCTTATAATGTTAAATAAATAGATTTATTGTAAAAAATATATATAATTATCATAAAATACTATTTTAAAGACTAACAAAAATATTATTTTAAAATAGTTTCTATTATTAATAAAATTTATAAATTAGTTTCTAAATTAGTATAAATTTTGGTAGTTAATTAGATACTAATTTAAAAATGATAAATTTTATTAATAATAAAAATTATTTAGATATTAATAATTATTTAATATTTAAAATAATATCTAATTTAGTCAATGTAAAAATTAATTATTTTTTTATTTTTTATTTAATGATTTCTTATAATGTTAAATAAAAAAATTTATTGTTATCATAAAATATTAAATCTGTTGAAATATAAATTGTTAAATAAGAAAATTTAGTATGAAATTTTCTATATAATATTTATGATATTCAAAGCTTCAATCTTTTATAATGAAAAGTATAATATGTATAATAGTTTAACAGTAAACAAACTTTTAACTCGTATCACTAAAAAAAAAAGTTGTGAAATAAGCACATAATGATGTGATTTTTGGAAAGTGAAGGGGTGATTTTTTAAGTGCAAAGAGTGAAGGAAGAGGTTACGGCAAATCCCTTGAGTTCTAGAATGTAAGAGAGCGTCATAGAGAGACTTGAAAGAAATGTGTTGAGAGTTTTAGAAACACAAATTCAATATATCATTCAAGTCTAAAGATTTACAAAAGAGAAACATCTTATTTATAGGTTAAGGAGGCTCCTAAGATGACTATTAGAGTTCTACAATTCCTCTCAATTCATAACGTGACATGTGGAACCTAATAATCATCTCCATTGGTGGGTGTGAAATTCCAAGATATTAAGAAACTCTCCATTGGCATCAAGACAAGTGGCATTAGAAGGTTGCATTGGCATCACATGTGGTGCACAGCACAAGGAGTGGAGAAGCATAAAGAGTCACCTTTGGAAGAGAAGCACATGACACCTATTTGGATGCCTTGAAGTGGCGCCATGTGGATGCCTTTTTTTTAGACTTTCAAGGCCCAAATTCCTACTCTAAATTGGTCTAGAATATAAGGCCCAAAATACTAGTCTACTATTTACTAATTTCAAATTTATACAAAATAAGGTAGAAATTTTCATCTTGTATTCTTTAAGGTTGATCCTATACTCTTAGCTGGAAAAGATGGTGGCTTCAGCAAGGATGGTCCTCCTTCGAGTTTCCTCTACCAACACTTAGTCATCTCCTTTCTCCACCTAACCATGTTGTCCAACCACCGCAATTTCGTTGTCAACGACCTTACTCAGCACCCCTTCAGCGAGCGCGATATCACGATTTTCCGTGGCAACTACCTTGGCGTCATCAATCTTGTCCACGACCTCCACAATTGCTGCTTGCACCTTGATAAGGAGCCTACTACACTACAAAAAATCGTGTATAAAGTGGCGGTTTTAATATGGCGGTTATTAATAATCGTCACAAGTTTATGTATAATACGACATCTTAGTAACCGCCACAATTATCCTTCAGAATGTGTCATTTTGAACTGCCACAATTCTCTTTCGAAACAAAAACCCTGCCTTTTTCTTCCCTCTATACACCATTCCTCATTATTCCAATTTTTTTTGAAAACCTCCTTTGACTCTTGGGAAAACTCATCAGAAACCCTGTCATTGGATTTTGAAATCAAACATGACTCTTCCATCTCTATAAGTTGCCTTCTGTTACAAAACCCTCTCGTTTTCACGAAACCCTCTCGCCTTCACGAAACCCTCTACCACGAAACACTCTTGCCTTCACTCACTCTCGTGCGCCCTAAACCTAACCCTTACTCTTGCACCCTTCACTCACTCTCGCGCGCCCTAAACCTAACCGTTACTCTTGCGCCCTTCACTCACTCTCGCCGCCTCCTTGCAAGGATTTGAAACTTTTGTCTGCCATTGTTGGTTAAGGTTTGTGTTGTATAACCTTGTATTTGAAATCTATTGTTGCATTGCCTTTGCCATGTGCAATCCATTGTGGTTCTTAATTGTGAAATCTATTGTGAACAAATATTGTGTATGGCTTGAACGAAGCCTTCCACGTCAAATCGTATTCGTCGTCGCAAAGGTTGGTCCTTCATTCCCTTTCCCAACTTCACTGAGTTGTTTTGTTTAACCTATTTTGTGTAAATTTGGTTAGTTAATTTGATTACTTGTGTGATAATCTTGGCTGGAAATCGTGGATGGTAGTGTGTATTACTTGGGAAAAACTAAGTTATTTTCTTCTTTTTCTTTTGGTTTGGAATATGTGTGGTTACTACTGACTATTATACATGAAAGCAGGTCAAAGCCATTTCATTTTGGAATCGTTGATGAAGTGGTTCTGTCTTGATAGACGAGGGAAGAAATCCTTTGTTAATTAGTGGTGAGGTAGGCTTAACAATTTTTAAGTTTGCTTGTTGTGGTTCGCCAAATCATTACCATCCTCTTTCATACCCAGGTTAGCAGTATTAAAAAGAATATTTCAATTGCTCAATCTCAATGAAAGATGACTTCTTCTCCTTTTTTATTGCGGGCTAGTAAAGATGTTGCACGAGATGTTGTACGATTCCCTATTGCTGCAAAAGTAGCTAAACTGCTTATACAGAGCATTGTGAGTATATTCTTTAGTGCCTATTCCTTCATTCATGTATTCTTAATATCTTCACAGTTTATCCTACATTGATTTTAGATCAGACGTGCCGGAATATTTTGCTATAATAGAAGCATCTATTAATGAGGTATAAATTACTATACTCAAAATTTTATTATAGTACTATTTTCATTTAATTTTTAAAAATTGTCAATTAACTTTAATCATATTTTAACTTATTCCAGGCACCGGATGTTGACAATGGTGTTCCATCACCAAACCAGAATATAGGATCAAGTAGAGGCAGTAAGACATATTAGGATTGGAAATTTAGTTGTAATATGTTTAGAAAGTGAAACAATTTATATTTTGACAATTTAATTTACTTGTTGTTTGGATTCGTTTGACATTATAACTTTGTTCTCTCAATGAAAGAATGAAGTCATCTTTTGATTATTATATTTATCAATTTTAATTATATTATGAAATTAATTTATGTTATAATTTAATTATATTATGAAGCATAACTTTGTAATGAAATTTAATTATAATATGAAATTAATTAATATTATAAAATAGAATTAAATAAATTATTATAAATATTAAAAATAAAATTAAAGTTTAATTACAATATGAAATTAAATAATATTATGAAATCAAATTATAAAATAGAATTAAATAAATTATTATAAATATTAAAAATAAAATTAAATATTTAATATTTGAATTATGACCGTTATAAAGGGTATTATAAATGTCATACTATATTGTATTAAGTGGCGGTTAAAACTGCCACAATTTAAGCCAGAATTGATTTACCCAGTTTTAAAATTACGACATTTATAATTGACGTAAATTACACGCTTAAAACCGTCACTTTATACAATGCATAATATGGCGTCTACTACAACGGTTCTCAATTGACCGCCACATTAAACTTTGTGGCGGCAAGAATTCTGGTGGTACGCGGTACCGCCACAAACGTATAATGTGGCAGTTAAAAATGCCAGTTTTTACGAAAATAACCGTCACCACATACACGTTTTTTTGTAGTGCTATGCTTAAGTTCGTTGCCTCCAGGCGACCACTTTTTCATGGCCGTTAAGGAGAAAGTTTTTTTCCACAACTAAGGATGATGCACATATATTGTTTGAATTGGAATACTCCAAGCCCGTTCTACGCATCGATCTTGCTAGAAAGAGTTGCATATCGCTAGGAAGCCACACATAATCGAAAGCAAAGGTAGAGCAAGTGGAGATGGTCAAGGAGTGCGTGACTAGATAGGTGGATTCAACATTCATGGAAATCACTTGCCATTCCAGTAGGCAAAGGTTCAGGCCTACTTGATCCCAATTAACAGTCCCTCCTTATCTTTGTACACAACATTAGGTTCTATGGTAACATTAATGATTAGAATGTGCATCTTGGGGTAGTACTTGTTCCATAAAGGTAATTGATTCACATGCATTTTCTAATTCTTACGATCCAGTTTTCTATTATGCTCAAAATGTTATATTTACTTTAGTACGCATTCAATATATCATTCAAGTCTAAAGATTTACAAAAGAGAAACATCTTATTTATAGGCTAAGGAGGCTCCTAAGATTACTATTAGAGTTCTACAATTCCTCTCGATTCATAACATGACATGTGGAACCTAATAATCATCTCCATTAGTGGGTATGAAATTCCAGGATATTAAGAAACTCTTCATTGGCATCAAGACAAGTGGCACTAGGAGTGGATAAGCATAAAGAGTCACCTTTGGAAGAGAAGCACATGATGCCTATTTGGATGCCTTGAAATGGCACCATGTGGATGCCTTTTTTTTCTAGGCAATTGCTTCTTGCACCATATCACTACACCCAATTATAGAGGAAAAAACAAAAATACCCTTAAAAAATGGGGTACATATAAAATTACATTCCGGATCCCCTTTTCTGGAACACAATAATCTCTTATGCATAAATTTTTCCAGAATGTATTATTTTGAATTTCATATTTTTTTTTATCCAGAATGGGATTTTGATTTTTGTTTCCGAATTTTTATATCTGGAACACAATAATCTCTTCCGGATCTACTTTTTCAGAAAGCATTATTTTCAATTTCGAATTTTCATTTCCAGAATAAAGGCAATTTTTGCAATTTTTGAAATTATGTTGGGTGCAGGTTCAAAAGTGTTGGGTGCAAGAAACAATTTCCTTTTTTTTACTTTCAAGGCCCAAATCCCTACTCTAAATTGATCCAGAATACAAGGTCCAAAATACTAGTCTACTATTTACTATATACAAATTTATACAAAATAAGGTAGAAATTTTGATGGCGGCATCAATCTTGTCCACGACCTCCACAATTGCTGCTTGCGACTCGATAAGGAGCCTACTGTTGTTAAGTTCGTTGCCTCCAGGCGACCACTTTTTCATGGCCGTTAAGGAGAAAGTTCTTTTCCACAACTAAAGATGATGCACATATATTGTTTGAATTGGAATACTCCAAGCTCGTTCTATGCATTGTTCTTGCTAGAAAATGTTGCATATCACTTGGAAGCCACACATAATCGAAAGAAAAGGTAGAGCAAGTGGAGATGGTCAAGGAGTGCGTGACCAGATAAGTGGATTCAACGTTCATGGAAATCACTTGCTATTCCAGTAGGCAAAGGTTCAGGCCTACCTGATCCCAATTAACAGTCCCTCCTTATCTTTGTACACAACATTAGGTTCTATGGTAATATTAATGATTAGAATGTGCATCTAGGGGTAGTACTTGTTCCATAAAGTTAATTGATTCACATGCATTTTCTAATTCTTACGATCCAGTTTTCTATTATGTTCAAAATGTTATATTTACTTTAATGCACATTTTTATTTTATATTGATGGAATGAAAATTATATCCAGTAGTGTGTTTTTACAATTCATTGGTATTAATGTAATAATGTGTTCTAACGTTTTAGGAAAGTTTCATATTAATACTATGTTTGATTCTTTTTATATTTGTCACTGATTTATGTTATTTTGTAGTTGTCATTGTAGAGGATAGAGCGAATACTTATGCTTCGCCAAATGACGTGTTCAAAGTAAATTTGTATTGGTGTACCACTATGTGTCAAGTCATCACTCACTTAGCGACATTGAAGACAATCTAAAAGAAGGAACCATATTAAATTAATTAAAAAAATTGAAACAAAATTAAACTTTTTCAAAATATTGGGACTAAATTGACTTTTGACCCTTAATAAAGGGACTAAAAAGGCTAATTTGAGATGGTGGAGGAGCATATGATGAGGAATGTGGATAAATAGAGGAAGAAGGGTTACAATTTTGAGGATAAGAGGGGTAAAAAATTGGTATGACTATTGTAGATGATTATTCAAGATTTACATAAGTATTTTTCTTAACCTAAAAGCATAATAATGAATCTTGTATAGGGGATTCAGACATGCTTCCATGATAATTTATGGTCGCAAGTAAAGCACAATCCGTTTTTTCATTGTAATTGCTTTTCTATTGTTGACAATTTCTTCATTGATGGCAAAGGCTTATGATGTGTTTGTTTATGCATATACATTGTTGGCGAAGATAAATTTGTAGGATGAAGCATGTTTGCATCTACAGATGTGTGAAGATTGGAAGCACGGATTTGTGGGATAGTTAGATTTTGAGATCCTCTGTGGGATGCGAAGGTGGATGGGGAGGCGAGGAAAGTCGATGTAAGCAGCAGGTCAAATACTGATTTGCCCTCACATTTTGCTATGCTATGCACTTGCAGTTTATTTGTCATTGTTGAAGCCGTGTGGAATTGAGCATGAAGTAGATTTACTTTTGTATTTTAATAAGTTATAAAATGGTTGAATATTTATTTGGAGTAATTTTTTTTATACGTGAATTAGTTACTGCAATATTTTTTTAATTTTTATTTATTTATGTTATTAATTTTGATTTTGTTTATTATATATATATATAATAACATAATTTAAAATAATATAAATTAAATAATCATAAATAATATTAAAACTAT
This sequence comes from Phaseolus vulgaris, assembly GCF_051622355.1. Taxonomy (NCBI): domain Eukaryota; kingdom Viridiplantae; phylum Streptophyta; class Magnoliopsida; order Fabales; family Fabaceae; genus Phaseolus; species Phaseolus vulgaris. The sequence continues at coordinate 47,704,264 of NC_143505.1, forward strand.
CTAAATACATTAATTTAACTAACAAAATTAATTTTAAATTAATAAAATGAAAAATAATATAATTATATTTAAATTTTTTAATTCTATTTATTTATTTTATATTCTTTTATTTGTAATATAATATAATAATAAATCATTAAAAAAATTAATCTAAGAATAATATACATTAAATAAATTTATATAATAAAAATATTAAATATTGCTATTAATAAAATAATAAGTAATAATAATATTAATATATTTAAAATTTAATTATTTATAATAATAAAGAAAATTTGTATTTACAAACATATTATTTTAAAATAATAATAATAATAATAATAATAATAATAATAATAATAATAATAATAATAATAATAATAATAATAATAATAATAATAATAATAATAATAATAATAATAATAATAATAATAATAATAATAATAATAATAATAATAATAATAATAATAATAATAATAATAATAATAATAATAATAATAATAATAATAATAATAATAATAATAATAATAATAATAATAATAATAATAATAATAATAATAATAATAATAATAATAATAATAATAATAATAATAATAATAATAATAATAATAATAATAATAATAATAATAATAATAATAATAATAATAATAATAATAATAATAATAATAATAATAATAATAATAATAATAATAATAATAATAATAATAATAATAATAATAATAATAATAATAATAATAATAATAATAATAATAATAATAATAATAATAATAATAATAATAATAATAATAATAATAATAATAATAATAATAATAATAATAATAATAATAATAATAATAATAATAATAATAATAATAATAATAATAATAATAATAATAATAATAATAATAATAATAATAATAATAATAATAATAATAATAATAATAATAATAATAATAATAATAATAATAATAATAATAATAATAATAATAATAATAATAATAATAATAATAATAATAATAATAATAATAATAATAATAATAATAATAATAATAATAATAATAATAATAATAATAATAATAATAATAATAATAATAATAATAATAATAATAATAATAATAATAATAATAATAATAATAATAATAATAATAATAATAATAATAATAATAATAATAATAATAATAATAATAATAATAATAATAATAATAATAATAATAATAATAATAATAATAATAATAATAATAATAATAATAATAATAATAATAATAATAATAATAATAATAATAATAATAATAATAATAATAATAATAATAATAGAAAGAATAATATATTTACTTTAAGAGGGTTCAGCCAAGAAATGACCCGTTCCAACAAAAAATTGATCACTTCTAGGACCTTTCGAGTAATAGTTATTCTCATTTGAAGACTTACATCAATTACGAATGATTTTATAGGATTTTACAAAATTTACAACTTCCCTTGAATCTTTAACACTTATTTCTTTAACAATCTTATTTAATTTTATTAAAATTTATTTTGAATAATTTTGCATGTATGAATAATTTACATTTTTTGCAATTGACTTCACAAACGGTAGGGGAAAAATATTTTAATCACATTCGAGTTGCATGAAAAAATAACTAATAATATTTCATTTTAAAATAATTTTAATCACAATTGCAAAATTGTAATCTTTGAATTTTATCAATTAAATTTTTTTAATCAATCACACTCATCACATTACTCATAAACTTTTCCTTCATTTTTGATAATTTTTCACTATTTTTTTCTTAATCTAAACAACCTTACTTTCTCATCTCTTACCCCTTAAATCCATCCTTTTCCATTCTCTCAAATCCATCCTCAAATCCAAACAAAACATTATTGTGTCGCCTCTTATCCTTCTTTCATGTCTTTGTTTTTTCTATGGCGACCTCCCCCCATTCCCTTCACCCCTGCTTATTTTTCTAGGTTAAAATTAGTTTTTGTACGCTCTCTATGGATCCAGGTGAGTATTATTCCCAGATGGAAAAAGAGAGGAAATGTCATTTGGTTTGAGAGGATGTGAGGGTGCAAATTTGCGAGAGATGAATGAAAAAGGTTACTTTGTGAGTTGCAAAGATAAATGGAGAATACAAGTGAAAAAGGTTGATTTAGGTAAGATTTTCTCTCACTTTATTTCTTTGTGCATTTTCATTATTCTTTGGTGAAGGTTGTAAAGATTCATGCATCATGCATGCTTCAAGATTCCTGAAAGTATGCACGAGAATCCTTTGACTTGTTCACCATTTGGATTGGCAACTAAAAACTCATTGCATCATAAGCGTGGTGCACCTTTGGTTGAGTTTTTTTTCTTCTTTCTCGCATGAGCTTGAGGTGTTATGTTCGGTTTGATTGATAATTGGTCTTGTGTTAGCTTTGATTGTGGCTCGGTTATGTGTTTTTTGTTAATTGGTTGGTGCGAGAGTTGACTTTACGTTGGTGTTGTGTGAAATGTTGTTAGTGTTGGTGTGACCAAAGGTCGTGGAAACCGTGGTGGAAACGTGGGGTTTTTGTGGTGATTTTGTGGCGTTCATGCATTAAGGTAAGGATTTTGAATGATGACAAAAGTGTTACATGATGTGTGTGTTCGAGAGTTAGATGGTCTGTGTTTTACAAACTGTTAGAATGTCCATATTTTGATGGATTATATATATCGCTACAAGAAAATCTGAAATTACATACCGATTATTACATACGAATAAAAATTTGTATGTAAAGTTAATGTTACATAGAGATTCTAATTTGTATGTAAGATATTTAAAATTTAATTTAAAAAATAGAAATTATTACATACGGATATAATCCGTATGCAATTTATTTCAAATTTAATTAAAAAAAAGTGTTACATACGAATTATATCCGTATGTCATGTATTAAAAATTTAATTAAAAAAATTGTTACATACGGATCTGTATGTAACTTATTTCAAATTTAAGTAAAAAATAACTAAAAATGTTACATACGGATAAAATCTGTATGTAACTTATTCAAATTAATTTAAAAATAACTAAAATATTAATAATATTAATAATAATATTAATAATATTAATAATATTAATAATATTAATAATATTTATAATATTAATAATATTTATAATATTAACAATAGGTTACATACGAAAACAAATATTTTATGTTGTACATTCTTCTACTCTTAGTCTTTGTGTTTGGTGGCTTGGAGCTTATGAATGGTCCTCCATCAGGCTCCCTCTTAAAAAAGGATTTGTCCTCATATCCGACTTTGGGTGTCACCTTATTTAAAGACATTGTAGTCAACATCCACGAAGTTCGTGTATCCACCTAAAACAGATAGCAAACATAAGGAGAATGTAAAAGAATAAAAATTCATGGAAATGTAAACATAAAACAAACAAGATTTTTTGTGTGGTACCTTTATTGTGGTTCTTATTTCCTAAGGTAGATAAATGAAACAACACAAGGTTGAGAATGATACAAGAAAAGTAAGATAATGAAAAATATAGGCAAGATAGACCTAATAAGTATTATCTTGTTTTTCAACCTTATGAAGCTGCTTAATCTTTTGATTTGAATGTTTTATTTCAAGCAATCTTTCACAAGGTTTTACAGAGGAATTTATGTGTTTGTCTGGTTCAACCCGAGACAAAAAAAATTTCAAAATTGAAATGTTTTGTATTTGGTTTTCCACTACTTGTGAAGGTATTGAAAAACTAGCCACAAAGTTATTTTCTCTGTAAGTGAAAGGAATTTTATTAAAACAACCATAGTAATCAAATATATGGTGAAAAAGATTAGGTTGTTATTGTTGAACCAAGTGGTGTTCAAGTTTTGAAGAATCCAAATCCTTTGAAGGATGTTGAAGCCTCTACTGTGTTTGATGTTGCTGTGCTTGTTTAGCTTAGTTCTGGGGTAGTTTGGATGTTGTAATCCACCCTTTGATTAAATCTAAAGCATAGGCAATCTAAATCTTTGTGAAAGTAAAATGTTTTCAAAACTACGTTAAAACAACCGATTGTTTTGTCGAAACAACCGATTGTTTGTACTTAGGTGTTTTGAGAAAAAGATTGAAAACTGTTTTTAAAATGGTTGAACTGTTAAGTACCAAAACAACCGATTGATTCGAGGAAACCACCGATTCTTTGTTTTGGGACCATAACAGAAAAACTGTGTTAGCTTTGACTGAGCTTTAAATGATTTAACTGCTTACGCTCTAGTCATTAAATGCTTTGACCAATCTTTTAATGCAATTTAACAGTTTGTTAAGATTTGATAACAAACTACATCTTTGAATATATTCAGAAAAACAAATTTGATAACTAAGAATCTTTTGACAAGTTTTGCAAAGAGTTTATGAGTTTTTCAAAGAGTTTATGAGTTTTTCAAAGAGCTGAGATTGCTAAGAGTTTTTGATTGATCAAAGTGTATGGAATAGGATTTTGCTTGTATTGATTTCAGATTATCTTCTGTAACAAGTGTAGTCCTTGTACTCTGTTGAACAAGTATTCGTTTTTGTGTTTGCTAAGATTGGCTGTGTGTTCTTGAGGGGATCAAGATCAGCAATCTTGGTGTAGGTGTGTTGACCAAGGAGAGTGTGTTTCTTGAGGTGTTCAAGGTCATTCTCTTGGTTGTTGTGTAAGTGATCAAGGTGTGATTGCTTAGTGGATTTCCTCAGGGTTATGAGAAGACTGGATGTAGCTCTGGGTTTGGAGTGAACCAGTATAAACAATTGTGTACAATCTCTCTATCTCTAACTCTTTAAATTCAGTTTTTTTTGTTTGCTGGTATAAACAACCGATTGTTTCTACGAAACAACTGATTGTTTTTTCTGGTACCTCAGTTTTTGCTTGCTGTTTTGGCGAACTGAATTTCTGAATCAATTGTTTCTTGATATAATTTCATTCTTGTTTGAAAAGTTTGCGAAAACCCTCTTTAAACAATTCACCCCCCTCTAGTTTAAAGCCATCTATTCTAACAATTGGCATCAAGAGTTTGGTTCTTGAAAGTTATTCAAGTTGATCCTAAAAATCTTTTTTAATGGCTGATAGACTACCTTTTGGGGAAGGTGCTTCAATTAACAGACCACCTTTGTTTTGTGGTTTGAACTACCAGTTTTGGAAAGTAAGAATGAAAATATTTATGGAATCTCTTACAAAGGAATTTGGATTGCAATTGAAAATGGTCCTTTTGTCCTAAAGTTTGAAAAGGATGGATCTGTCATTGAGAAACCATGGTCTCAATGGACTGATGTAGAAAGCAAAAAGGTCAAATTCGATTGCACTGCCAAAAATATTATAACCTCTGCTTTAAATTCTGATGAGTTTTTCAGGGTCTCGCAATGCAAATCATCAAAAAAAAAAATGGGACACTTCGGAAGTCACTCATGAAGGAACAAATGAGGTGAAAAGAGCTAGAAAGCATGCTCTTATCCAAGAGTATGAGATGTTTATGTTAGAAAAGATGGCTTTAAACTAGAGGGGGGGGGGGTGAATTGTTTAAAGGGGTTTTCGCAAACTTTTCAAAGCTAGAATGAACTTATTTCAGAAACCAATTGATTCAGCAATTCAGTTAGCCAAAACAGCAAGCAAAACTGTAATACTAGAAAAAACAATCGGTTGTTTATACCAACAAACAACAAACAAACTGAATTTAAAGAGTTAGGGATAGAGAGATTGTACACAGTTGTTTATACTGGTTCACTCCAAACTAGAGCTACATCCAGTCTTCTCAGAAACCCTGAGGATATCCACTAAGCAATCACCACTTGATCACTTACACCACAACCAAGAGAATGACCTTGAACACCTCAAGACACACACTCTCCTTGGCCAACACTAAGATTGCTGATCTTGAACACCTCAAGAACACACAGCCAATCTCAGCAACATACACAAACGAATTGTTCAGCAGTTTACAAAGATTACACTTGTTAAAGATGAATATCTGAAATCAATACAAGTAAAATCCTATTCAACACCTTGATCAATCTCTCAACTCTTTAGCAATCTCAGAACTCTTTTAAAAACTCTTGTTGTCAAAAACTATGTTTCAAGATTCTTAAAACATTAAAACAGTTTTTCAGAATATATCTAAGAATATAGTTTGTTATCAAATCTTAACAAACTCTTAATTGCATTTAAAACAGATTGGTCAAAGCATTTAATGACTGGAGCGTATTCAGTTAAAGCATTTAAAGCTCAGTCAAAGAAAACCGTTTTTCTGTTATGGTTTTAAAACAAACAATCGATTGTTTCCTCGAATCAATCGGTTGTTTTGTTACTTAACAAAATTCACCATTCAAAAACAGTTTTCAAACTTTCTCAAAACACCTAAGTGTAAACAATCGGTTGTTTCAACTTAGTTTGAAAAACATTTTGCTTTGATAAAATTGAGATGCTAATTGCTTTGAGATTTAATCTAAGGGTTGATTACAACATTGAACTACCCCAGAACAAAGCTAAAACCAGCACAGCAGCATCAAGCAAAGCAGAGGCTTCATCATCCTTCAAAGGATTGGATTCTTCAAAACATTGAACACCACATGTTTCAACAATCTCCCCCTATTTGATGAAGACAAATCCCTGATGCTTGTGTTGTTCTTTGATTAAATCTGAAGCGATTCCTGCAATAGTACTTTGAGCAATACATTGAACTTCTGATATTCTGTTAGTATACAGATTAACAATTAAAGCTTAAACATCTAATATCAGAACCAAATAACATCACTCAAATTGTTTTTAACTTTGAAAAACACAAACTTAAAACAAATTGGAAACACAACATATATCTCCCCCTATTTGTCTTCACAAATAGACAAAGATAAGAGATAAAATAAAACATTGTTCCCATTATATCAGAAATAAACCAGCAACAGCAGAAGGAAAGAAATTTTAAAACCAGAAAAGAGAACAACCAAACACAATCGATTGTTTTGATGACCAATCGGTTGTTTTTCTTTCAATCTTCTTCATCAGCAAACTGAAGATCAAAGATTTGATTCTGGACAGCTTCAATCTGTTCGTCCAGAGTCATAAACCTTGCATCCATGTTTTCAAACCTTGTGTCAATCCTCTGAAAGTTACTAACACATAGATCATGAAGGCTCCTTTGATTTTCAGCAAAGGTATCTAGCCTATTCACCATGAGTCTTTCAAAAGGAGACATGGTTTGCATTCTTTCTCCTTGATGTTCAGCATCAGCACTAGGACCTGCATCTTGAAAATCTTCAGCTGGATCTTCATGTTGAACATCCATGTCAGTAGATTCATCTTGTTCAAGATGAGCAGCACCACTAGAAGATGCACCATGATCACCATCCTTACTTATCCACTTTCCACCTATTTTTGTAAAGCCCATCTTGCTGAGTGATCCATTGTTCAACTCTTGAGTTGACTCATGGCTTTTTGCATATGTTCTTTGATTATGTGAATCCAATTGATCTTCAATTTCTTGGAGATGCAGAAGATGTAAACCAAATCTTCTTCAGTCAACACAGAGTGATTACTCCCCTTGGAGTTAAGATCCAAGTTACAATGAGAGCAAGCAACCTCTCATCAAGCTTCAAACCTCCAACCGAGCATGTGCTAACTTGAGATTGATTGTTCTTCAAGCAACTTTTGTAGAACTGGATTTTGTTGAAATCTTCCACCACACCAAGGTTTCCTTTATTGATTCTTAATCCAGAGCACTTAAGCCCAGCAACAGCTGCCCAAACCTCATGGGTTATCTCCATCTCCACACCTTTCACATGAGAGACTAAGTTGTTTCCCTCAAACTTCAATTTGGTGTAGAAAACCCTCACCAAATCTGGATATATGTTCCCTTTGAGCTCTAGAAACTTTTTGAGTGATTGGTCTTTGAGAAGCCTCCTCACATTGTCAAGCTTTTGACTTTTCATCCAGTCAAAGCACACAACCTTGGGGTTGTTTATCTTCTTGACACTTGTTTCATATCTATACTTCTCAATGAGATCGGTGTCACCAGAAAACCAACTTTCAAGCCTTTGATGTGATTCCACTAGCAAAATTAGAATGATTCTTGACATTCTTAGGAATCATCTTGAGTTGGTTAAGAGCTAGGCACTTTATCATAGAAATGGATCAAGGTTCTATGAACAAGAACTCACCAAAAACTAGTACCAAATCCCAAACTCATTTGGATGTTCCACATATTGTCAAATTGAATCAACAAAGAGAGGTAAAATTAAAACACACCGAACAGAAAAGGATGATAAGCAAACTGAACCGAACAAAGTGAAATTAAAAGGCAAAGAACAGAACATAGGTGCTGGAAAACAAGAACAGCCGAACCAAAACAACAAGACAACAAGCTTAGAACAAGGAATTAACAAAGAAGAAAGGAAGGAGAGAAGAATTGCTCATGAAGATGGAAGGATGATGGATGATCTCGCCACTAGAAGTGTGGAATGCTCCTAGATGAGAGTGCTGCCGCCACTTGAGGACTCCATGGATCCATCAAGATAAGACTAGAGAAGAAGGTTCAAAAGCTCTCCAATGATCACTCAAAATTTGAGTAGAGTTTTCTTAGATTAATTCCAATCTGAATTTTACAAAGAGAGCACCTCTATTTATAGCCTAAGGTGCTGAAATGCAAGCTACACAAATTCAAAAACTCCCTCCTAAAAAGCTTCTAAAATTGGCGCCTAAAACAATGCATGAGGAAGGTGTGACCTCTTCCTTCACTTTGGCACCTCCTTTTCTACTCCTACACCTATCTACTAACACCCCCCCCCCCCCTAAGACTCCTAACTAAAGACTTAAAGATGCTTTAACAATAGAGGTTTCTAATGTTTCCCTCTAAGCACCTTCAACAATATTCTTTATTATTTAATACTTGGCCTTGCCCTTCATAGGATGAACTTGGGTTTGGGCTTGGGCTTTGAGCTTGGGCCTCTCTTTATTTTATGTCTTCTTTTAATTTTGAGAAGACTAGAAGGAAGAACTTCAAGTGTGATGGTGAATTGCCTCTTCCTTCATTAATAAAAACCTCCTTTACTTGACTCTCATCAGCCTTCCTCCAGACCTTACAACTCTGGTTTTGACTCTTTTAGAGGTGGGAGGGGTTGATTCCATGACAACAGAGACGAAAACTCACTTCACAGAAATTTGCAAGAGATGGTGCAAGAGATGGTGCAAGAGATGTTGCAAGAAATGTTGCAATTGGTTGTTCTTTGAAGAAAGAAATATGCACCTGATTTTATAGTAGAAAGAGAATCAATTTGAATTTAATTTCATTCAATGGGTACCTGATTTTTCAGAGAGAGGACTTGACTCAGTTATGCACTGAAAATGTTAGAAAAAGCTGAAAATCACATGGTCTTCACATGAGATCTTTGACTAGTCATTAAGGCTCTTGAATTTCCAAGATTTTGGAATATATTCCTTTATGACTGTTGTGAATCCTTTCTGAACGTGATCAGCTTTCAACACAGATCCTTTGACCAAGATTCTCCCTTTGAAAAATATCTGCAACGGCTAGAAATTCAAAAAGCAGTTAAAACAATTTCTACACAGTGCTGTCAGACTCAAAACAATCGGTTGTTTCGAAGAAACAATCGGTTGTTTTTCTGCAGCAGTTAAAAACTTGATTTTGTAATTTTTAACCATAAACAGAAACAGATTAAAGTACATGACATTGATTAAAAAAACAATTAAACATAGGAAATAACTTTGAAACAAAAATTGAGAACAAATAAAAGGAAGGTCTTATTCTTATGTTGTTTCTTCAATGAGCCAATTGCTTGCTGATCAAGAAAACTTCTTTTCACTGTTTTGACCTTTTGCATAGCATTGATTCAGCTTCAATGACTGCCTTTTTCTTCAACAGCTTGATCAGAAGGCTCAATTCTTCCTTTTCTCTTCATTTTTCCTGCATAAACAAATTCAAGTTGCAAGATTTGGTCCCCTTACAAATTTGGGTCCATTTGGCTTTTCTTTGCTGTTAGAAACATCACATCCCTTAGGAATCCATTTCATAAAACCTTTAGGAACATAATATTTTCTAATTTTGCAGAATCTAACAGAGTGACCTTTCTTCATGCAGTAAAAGCATGTAACAACCGATTGTTTCGTCTTAACAATCGGTTGTTTTTCTGATTTTCTCAAAAAGCTTTTTGAAAACCTATCTTGCTTGTTCTGTGGAATGAAGCCTAAACCAGCTTTTCCAAAAACGCAGCTTTGAGATGCTAGGACATTCTCAAAGTTTGACTTTCCTTTTGAAAGCTTGTCCACAGTTTCAACAAGATAGTGAACCTTTTTCTCAAGATTTTCACAATTTGTGGAATTGAGAGTATCACACTTGCAAGAGGCATTTTTCAAATGATTTTCCAAATTTTCAAAATCACTTTTTGCTTTTCTCAGTTCCTCTTCAAGTGATTTAACTTTCTTTTCAAGCCCATTGTTAAGATCTTTCAATCGGTTGTTTGAAAGAACCAATCTATTAGCTTCATCATGTGTTTCTTGAAAAGCTTCAAGCAATTCACTATAGTTTTGTTCATTTAAGGAAGCACATGAACTAACCTCACTTGAACTGCAAGAATCATCATCATCATCCTCAGCAACTAAGCATATGTTTGCTTTTTCATCTTCACTTGATGAAGAACTTGATGATGATACTTCATTTTCATCCCAAGCTATGTAGGCTCTTTTTGTCTTGCCTTTCTTCTCCTTGTAGCTTGTCTTTTTCTCTTTGCTCTTGTTGGGACCATCTGCCTTTATGTGATCTTGTTCACCACAACCAAAACAAGTATAGTTATTTGAACTAAATTCATTGGGTTTCTTGTTTCCATACCTATCCTTGTTGTTGTCTTTGTTGCGGTTTCTTTTTAGGAATTTGCTGAATTTTCTTGACAACAAACTAAGATTTTCCTCATCACTTGAATCTTGCTTTCCCTTATGTTTGGATGCTTTCAAGGCTATGCTCCTTGTGTGCTTATCTTCACTCTCTTAAACATTGAGTCTATTCATCTCTAGCTCATGTTCCCTAAGCTTTCCAAACAAAGAGGCAACACTTAATGATGTTAGATCTTTAGATTTGGAAATAGCAGTTACCTTTGGTTGCCATGCTCTATCAAGACATTTTAAGATCTTGATGTTCAGCTCCTCTTTATCAAAGGTCTTGTCAAGGCTCATAAGGTGATTGATGATGTCTGTAAACCTTTTCTGCACTTCAGCTATGGTTTCACCTTTAAGCATTCTAAACATCTCTGTACCGCCCTGGTAGTCGGAAGTAATGACGTGGCATCAAGCTATTGTATAGGCGTGTTGAGAGGATGCCAGGCTGGCAGAAGGGAAGGAGGTCGGGGGTTCGTGTAGTCGCTAGTTATTAAGTTGGCGTGCTCCGATCTCCATCACACCAATACCGGCGGTCACCAAGTTGAAGATGAAGTCGCCAGATGTAAATTCAGGCGACCAAGTGATTAGAGATCGCCGGAGCAAGCACATCGCCGAAGATGAAGGTGGTGCAGATTATGAAGGCGGCCGGCGAGACCACAAGGAAGGTGTATATGAAGGCACCCTAACTCGCCAATCCCAGTAGAGATCGCACTCCAGGACAACTATGCACTGGGTAGTACCATGCATGAGTAACTTAGCCAAATGAGAGTCAGAAGCAGCGCCCAAGTCAAGGAGGCTCCAGATGATGGCACGTGTACGGTTGGATACGAGCCACGTGTCCAGGTCTGTAACTGCCAGGAGAGAGAAAGTGTCCAGGTATATAAGGGTTCCCCAACGAACATCTGAGGTACGCACGTTCAGATTGTCTTCTTTACGCTTGCGAGTTTCTTGAGTATACTGAGAGAGAACTGGTTCACGGTTCCTTGAGAGTTCTTGAGTGTTACTCTTAGTATTTGGTGATTCAGTCACTGACTTGGGCGTTGGAGTGCGATCGGCCGCAGCGGCGCCGCTCTGTTCTTTTGCAGGTTCTTGAGGTGGATCGTGGCGAAGGACGGAGGTTGAAGCGATGCACACGTTGATCCAAGTTTGACGAGGCAAGCTCCAACGTTTTGGTCAACAGGCAGGAACATCAGGCGCCCACCGTGGGGCCGTGTAAAACCTGTTCCCATCCACAGCGTGAGTTCTTGGAGGTTTTGTAGTTTTCTGCGTGGTTGTGTGCTGGTGCAACCATTGTTCGCTGTTCGTTTGAGATTTGTTCGGTGATTTCGCGTTTTCCACCGTTCGTTTGGATTTTTGTTCGGTGAGGTGAAGTTTTCTGCTCCTTGCGCGAAATTTGTTCGGTGAAGATCTGAGTTCTTCGATTTGTTTGGTTTCTCGTGGAAGAAGCATTGGTTTCTGGTGGAGTTGCAGGTTTCCGTGGAGGTTCGCTGTGTTCTTGAAGGTTTCTTGCGAAGTGTTGCGAAGTTTTGACCGAGTGATCGCTGAATCGATCGTCGCTGAAGCAAGTGTTGTTCATTACACTCTGTGAATTGCCAAGATTTCATGAGAAAAATGAGAAGCAACCGTTCAAGTCCAGTTGCGCCCGTTGCTGCTGAAGGCGCCAACGCCATGACCATGGCACAGATGGTGGAGATTATGCGTTCGTTGCAGGCGAATGTGGAAGCCTCGCGCATAGAACAGGCGAGAATGCATGAGGACCTGGTCGCCTCTCGGGCCAGGAATGATGAGCTCAGCAAAGTGACTGAAGAGCTGCGTCAAGCTCTTCAGGAGCAGCGAGGGCGTCCTATTACTAAAGAGGTCGCGCCGTCAACGCCGCCTCGTGTTTTTCCTATGCCTTTCGCTCAGGCGATTACTGACACGCCTATTCCTGCGAGTGTGGTACCTGTTAAGGCTATTTTCACGGGCGTGGAGGATCCTGAGGCTCATCTCACCACATTCCATACGCAGATGATGCTGTCAGGAGGATCAGATGCCGTGTACTGCAAGATGTTCGTGAGCACACTCCAGGGAACGGTGTTGGAATGGTTTGTGAGCCTGCCTACCGGTCACATTACCAACTTCCAACAGTTCTCGAAGATTTTCGTCGAGTAGTACATTGTGAATAAGGCACCGCCCAGGGTGTCTTATGATTTGTTTGATATCAGGCAGTATCAGGGAGAGTCCCTCAGGACTACCTGAATCGTTTTGGGGCGCAGATGGTCAGATCACCGGCCAAAGATGAGGAAATGCTGGTCTACGCATTTAAGAAGGGCGTGCTGCCGGGACCTTTCTGCGAAGCATTGATTAGGGCTCACCCCGCCACGTTTGCTGAAGTTAGGCGACTTGCGGTGGCCCACATCGCCGACGAGAGTGAAGTCGCCGAGAAGAGAGGAAGCGTGGCTCTCGCTAGGCCGCGTGCCCAGACCAGGATCCAGCCACAGAGGGTGCTGGAGAGAGCGACGGCTAGAAGGGATCAGAGGACTCGCCATCCTTATGATCCAAGGAAGAACAAGGGCAGGGGCCAAGGACGCCCGCAACCAGCACGCCGGGAATACAATCGCCCGCCTAAGCACAAGTTTGTCATGGGATTCGCAGACCTGATCGCCATTCCCATTATATCAGCTAGGTTGAAAGCGCCCGAGAAGGTGGGCGACAAGGTGCTGGGACCAAAGCCAGACGCCTGGTGTGAGTTCCACCAGGGCTTTGGCCACACCGTGGATTCGTGTTTGGCTTTAGGATACCAGCTCGATGATCTGGTTAAGAGTGGGTTCCTAAATGACTATCTGCTGGATAGGAGGACGGGGGGAGCGTCGAGCTCCCAGCCTGCAGGTGCTGAGGCTCAGCAGCACGAGCTGCCTACGCACGGGGAGATCCACACCATTGCAGGGGGTTTCTCAAGGGGTGGATGCACCGCATCGCAGAGGAAGAGGTACGCGAGGTCTGTGATGACGGTGGATATGTTTGAAGACCACTCGCCGGACGTGGACATTACGTTCACGAAGCAAGATCTTCGGGACGTTGTGCCTCATGACAACGATCCCATAGTCATCTCGTTGATCACAGCAGGAAGAAAGGTCCACAGGGTTCTGGTGGACCAAGGAAGCTCAGCAGACGTGATGTTCTGGCCGACTTTCACGCAGCTGGAGTTACCCCTTGACCAGCTGAGGCCCTATGGAGGGTGTTTGTATGGTTTTGCTGGTGACCAGGTAGAGGTCAGGGGGTACATAGAGTTGAGGACTACGTTTACAGACGAGGCGGGTTCGAGAACATAAAAGATCAAATACCTTGTCGTAAACGCTCCTTCAGCATACAACATTCTGTTGGGAAGGCCCACGCTCAACAGGATAGGCGCTATACCGTCAACCCGACACATGAAGGTGAAGTTGCCGTCTATGGAGGGGGTGGTGATCACCATCAAATCCGACCAGAAAGAAGCAAAGAAGTGCTATAAGAATAGCCTGAAAAACAAAAGGTCTGTAAGTTATGTGACAACCACCCCGCCTCCTGGTGTGAAGCCCAGATCGACGGTGATAGAAGAGACCGCCGGAAGAGACGTGGAGATGGTGGATGCTGAGCTGAAGGAGGGGAACGCTGGTCTGGAAGAAGAGGAGGCAAGGAATCGCCCTGAGGAAGCGAGGGAACTAGGAATCGCCAGGGCGGTGATCGCCAGAGAAACCAGACCAAAACCCGTCGAGCAGTTGGTCGAGCGAGAGATCGGGGGAAAGATCTTCAAGCTGGGAAGATCCCTCGAGGTTGAGCTCCAGGACCAGATCGCCAAGGTGATAGAACGGCATCTGGATGCATTTGCATGGTCCGCTTCGGACATGCCCGGGATCGATCCCGACTTCTTGTGCCATCATTTGGCGATGGACAACTTGGTGAGACCAGTGCGACAAAGGAGAAGAAAGTTCAACGAGGAGAGGAGGCAGGCGATTAGGGACGAAACACAGAAACTCCTCGCTGCAGGCCACATCAGGGAAGTCCAGTACCCTGAATGGCTGGCGAATGTCGTGCTGGTGAAGAAGAGTAATGGGAAATGGCGCATGTGCGTCAATTTCACTGATCTGAATAAAGCTTGCCCGAAGGACTCATATCCTTTACCAAGCATAGACGCCCTGGTGGACAGTGCTGCAGGGTGTAAATTGCTGAGCTTTCTGGATGCCTTCTCGGGGTACAACCAGATAAAGATGCACCCCATGGATGAAGAGAAGACTGCCTTCATGATCGAAAGATCGTGCTACTGCTACAAGGTAATGTCGTTTGGGCTGAAGAATGCGGGGGCCACGTACCAGAGGTTGATGGATCGAGTACTTGCACCGATGCTGGGGAGGAATGTGCAAGCGTACATGGATGACATGGTCGTGACCTTGCCAGAAAAAAGCAAGCACGTTGCAGACTTGGAAGAATTGTTCACGATGATCGCCAAGTTCAGGTTGAAGCTGAATCCAGAGAAATGCATCTTTGGCGTGGAGGCTGGGAAGTTCTTGGGTTTCCTCTTAACTGAGAGAGGAATAGAAGCCAACCCTGATAAATGTGCCGCCATCTTGGCGATGAGGAGCCCAACCACTGTGAAGGAAGTACAACAGCTTACAGGTCGGATGGCCGCCCTGTCTCGCTTCGTGTCGGCTAGCGGAGAGAAGGGGCATCCCTATTTCCAGTGTCTAAGGCGCAATAATAAGTTTGCCTGGACGAAGGAGTGTGAGGAAGCCTTCGTCAAGCTGAAGGAGTATCTGGCGAGCCCGCCGGTTTTGTGCAAACCGCTGGTGGGAACTCCTCTCAGGTTGTATTTTGCTGTAACTGAGAAGGCGGTGAGTGCGGTGCTCGCCTAGGACCAAGATCAGGCTCAGAAGCCTATCTATTTTGTTAGTAAGGTGCTGCAGGGCCCCGAAACGAGGTACCAGGCCCTGGAAAAGGCTGCGCTGGCTGTGGTATTTTCGGCGAGGAGGTTGCGCCACTACTTCCATAGCTTCACGATTCTGGTGATGACCGACTTGCCCATCCAGAAGGTCTTGAAGAAGCCTGACGTTGCTAGGAGGATGGTGAAGTGGGCGGTGGAGCTGTCGGAGTTTGATATTAAGTATGAGCCCCGAGGCCCGATCAAGGGACAGATCTTCACAGATTTCGTGGTCGAGCTCTCATCTGAAGCGACACGAGTTGAAGGGGATGACTTCCGTTGGGTGCTCTCAGTGGACGGGTCGTCAAACCAGCAGGGTAGCGGTGCTGGAGTCATCATGGAAGGACCCAACGGCGTGCTGATCGAACAATCTTTGAGGTTTGCCTTCAAAGCCAGCAACAATCAAGCAGAATATGAGGCACTGATCGCTGGGATTTTGCTGGCCAAAGAGATGGGAGCCAGGGTGTTGATGGCTAAGAGTGACTCGCTGCTAGTCACGGGTCAAGTAACAGGCGAGTTCCAGGCTAAAGATCCACAAATGGCGGCTTACCTGGAGTATGTACAGGAGTTGAAGAGTTCCTTTGCCTCCTTTGAAGTGGTGCATGTGCCCAGAGAGCAGAATGCCCGAGTTGACTTGCTAGCCAAGCTCGCCAGTTCAGGCAAGGGGGGTAGGCAGAGGACGGTGATTCAAGAAACTCTGAAGACGCCGAGAGCATTTGTAGCAGATCACCTGGTTCTTCAGATAAGCAAGTCGACGGAAAAAGCGGCAAGAAGTCACAGGTCTTTGACGCAAGAAACTTTGAGATCGCCAAGAATTAGAGCATGTCGAGGAGAGAAGGTGAACATGACGCAGGTCTGCGCTACCCATGAGCCAGACACCTGGATAACACAGTACAAGCGGTGCCTGGCAGATGGCCTTCTCCCGCTGGATCCGACAGAGGCTAGGAAGACGAAGAAAAATTATAGCAAGTACACAATGATTGATGGCGAGTTGTACAGGTTTGGGTTCACTCACCCACTCCTGGAATGTGTGCATGGCGAGAAATGTACGAGAATTATGGCAGAGCTCCATGAGGGGATATGCGGAAGCCACGTCGGGGGTCGAGCTCTGGCCGCAAGGACTCTTCGTGCAGGTTATTACTGGCCAACAATTAGAGAAGATTGCAAGAGATATGCGCAGTGTTGCAAACAATGCCAACAACATGCCGATTGGCACAAGGCGCCTCCCGAGGAGCTGAAGTCGATTTACAGTCCTTGGCCGTTTCACACATGGGGAATCGACATCCTGGGACCGTTCCCGCTGGCGATCAGGCAAATGAAGTACTTGGTGGTGGCGATTGAGTATTTCACCAAGTGGATCGAAGCAGAACCAGTGGCCCAGATCACTGCACACAAGATCGAAGGTTTCGTATGGAAGAACATTGTGTGCCGGTTTGGTGTGCCCAAGCGCCTGGTGTCGGACAATGGGACTCAGTTTGCAAGTCACCTGTTGAAGAAGCTGTGCGAAGGGGTGGGAATTCAACAAGTGTTTGCATCCGTTGAGCACCCTCAGACGAATGGCCAAGTAGAGTCAGCCAATCGGGTGTTGCTGAGAGGGTTGAAGAGAAGGCTAGAGAAAGCCAAGGGAAGCTGGGCTGAGGAGGTACCCCTTATAGTTTGGGCGTACCACACCACCGAGCAGTCAGGAACCCATGAGACCCCGTTCAGCTTGGTCTATGGGTGCGACGCAATGATTCCAGTGTAGATCCAGGAGAGCTCGCCGAGATTCCAGAACTTCGTGGAGGAAGACTCGAATGAGGAGAGAAGGCTAAACCTGGATCTACTGGATGAGGTCAGGGAAGAAGCGAGATTGAAGGCTGAGGCGGTGAAGAGAAGGATTGAACGAAGATATAACTCGAAGGTGATGCCAAGACAGTTCAGAGAAGGCGACCTGGTGATGAGGAAGGCCCACCAGTACGAGATAAAGAATAAGCTGTCGCCTAAGTGGACGGAATCGTTCAGAATAACCAAGGCGCTCGGGAACGGCGCCTACCGCTTAGAGACATTGGAAGGAGGGGCAATTCCTCGCACCTGGAACGCCACGCACCTCAAGTTATATTACAGCTAAGAACGTTGTAAGTAAAGACAAACACAAAGTTATATTACAATGTCTCTGTTAAAACAGTTTGAAGGGGGCACTCTTTTTTCCCTAAGGAGGGTTTTTAATGAGGCCACCCAATAAAGAAGAGTTTTCGAAGTTTAACTTGTTTTAGATTGCATGCCTGCTGTTTTCCAAAGTTTTGAAGAAGAGACCTTGTCACTTATATGTGATTTAAGGCAAGTTAAAGATATATTGCATGCTTTCTAAAAAGTTTCTAAGTCCTCATCGTCTTTCGGCGATCGGAGGCACCAGCTAAAGTTAAGTCCTCATCGTCTTTCGGCGATCGGAGGCACCAGTTAAAAGACCTCAACGCCCTCGCGCGTTTCGAGGCAAGATAAAGACCTCCTCGCCGTCGAGCGAGTGCAGGCGAGGAAGAGTGAAAAGTCCTCAGTGTTTCTGGGGGCGAGAAGATGTAACCCCTGGGGCAATGTAGAGGCACCAGTGAAAAGTCCTTAGTGTTTCTGGGGGGAGAGGAGATGTAACCCCCGGGGCAATGTAGAGGCAAGTTAAAGACCTTCTCGCCTATGAGCGAGTCCAGGCGAGTTAAAGACCTTTTCGCTGATGAGCAAGTTCAGGCAAGATAAAATCCTTCTCGTCTCGAACGAGTTCAAGTATGGTGTAAAGGGTTGGAAGAAGTTTGAGGGATGGCTAAGGTAGGTTCGAAGAGAACGCCTAGCCACCCGGTCTCTTGTTCTGAAGCTCAAGGAGGTAGAGAAGGATCCGAAAGGTGCCTCTACCCCCAGACAAAGGAACAATGGCCAAGATGAGAAGGCAAGAGGAATCTGATACCGCCAAGAGTCTCTGGCGACCAGGAAAGCTCAAGCAATGGCAAGAAAGTCAAGACCCGTTTTGATGAGACAGATCGGGTGAGCGATGTCTTAAGCCATTAGTTGAATTGAATTCGTTATTTGAAGAGTGATTTTATATTAAGGTTCATTGCCTTAAGATTACAAGTTGTTAGATTGATTGTTATTCGGAATCGAAGCGGTTCGAAGCAGTTAAGTATATGATCGCGCTTACGAAATCGCTAAGTTAATTTCTTGAAGCAAATTGTGCAAGGAAAGTTAAAACAGCCAAAGAAGTTATAAGAAGAAATGCAAGGACTTTATCATAAAGTAAGTATCAGATTAAAGGTACATGTACAGAAAAAGAAAAAAAAAAGGTTTATTACAAGCAGTTTGTGTAGGGCAGAAAGCATAAAGGTAGTGGATGGAGGGAATCAATTAGTCTTCAGCAGGAACAACCTTCCCATCCACCACCTCGTTGTTAAGGGACACCATGCTGAGATCTAGATCGGGGAACAAGCAGGCGAACTGTTCCCGGGCAACCTCGAATCCAGCAGCGAGAATCTGGGCAGAGCTCAGCTCGAGATCTTCGACTTGTTTCTTTTGCCCCTCATTCTGCTGCTTCAGCTCTTCAGCTTGCTTTTTCAGCTCTTTAGTTTGCTTCTTCAGTTCTTCAACTGTTTCTTGAGCTTGAAGAAGGTCTTCAGTAACCTTCTTGGTTTCTGCCTGCACCTGGCCCAGTTCAGCGGCGAGCTTCCCTTTTTCTTCGTTGGCTTCGACAAGCTTAGCCATGGTGTCGTCCCTCTCCTTCTCCACCTTTCCCAGGAAGACCTCCCGATCGGCTGACCTTTTCTCAAGGTTCTTCACCTTGGCGGCGTCAGCTTTGATTAAGGCCTCCAGGTCAGCCACTTTGACGCGATAAGGTACAATCTTGCTCTCCAGCTCGATTTTCTCTTGAGCCAAAAGCTGCACCTTATGACGTAGATCGGTGGCCTCCTTGCGCGCCACTTGGAGCTCGGTGCTCATGGCATCTTCTACTCGGGAGTGTTCAATCTCGGCGAGTGTAAGATTGCAGGATAACCTCTCCGCCTCAATTCTTACAGTGTTGTTCTCAGTTCGGAGTGCGAAGAGGTCATCCTGGAGCTTCCTGGTAGAGCTCTCCACAACTTTAGAGATGATGGTGGGGAAGTCCTCTGCCATCATCTTCAGTTTGGCCGAGAAAGGCTCCCACATCCTCTTAACCTCAAGAGAGAGGTTTGCTGGTGGAGGCACCGGGTGGGCTTGTTGTTGGTTTTCGCCGCCACCTTCTTGAGTTGGTTGCTCAGCGGGTGCTTCTTGGCGTGGCGGCGATGTCGGGGATTCAGTAATAAGAATTGGAGAGTGATGAGCACCTTCATCCCCGACTGGTGCGGCGTTTGAGGTTGAGGCGTTTGAAGGAGGACCCCCTCCAGCTGTTACATAAGGCGTGGAGGCGCTCGGGGGGTTCTCCATGAAGTTTGGCTCGGGGGCCTCAACCACAGGGGGTGCAGACGCCAATGGAATTGCTTGGACTGGCGAGGCAGGAGCCGGTGGAGGAGGCAATGTTGGAGGCGGGGCAGGTGTAGATGGTGGTGTTGATGTTGGAAGAGGGGTTGGGCAGATGGTGAAGAGGGTGCCATCCTCTTCCTCTTCGTGACAAGGCCATCTTCCGTCGCCTCATCATCTTCTTCTTCCTCTTCATGGACTACTTGGGGGGCTTTCCTCTTTGGCTTCCTGAGGATAAGCTTCTTGCGTTGGTTGGCGGGTTGGACATCGGGAGGAGTTGGGCCTTTGGGTGGCGATCTGCCCTGAGCAGCGGCGATCTCCACCACAGAGTTTGGCACGGTTTGGGAACCCGATGCCAACCCGTGGGATCGGGCGAGCGCCCTCAGTTCAGCGAGCTTGCCCTGGCCCAACATACGATCTGCATAAAGCAAAAATACATGGGTTAGTTCAGAGGAAAAGGTAAACACGTAAGGCAGTATGCAACAAAAGCATATATATGGTGCAGAAAATAAAACCAAAGTCTTGCGCACAACGCACAAGACGCCCAGAAACAGTTAACAGAGGCAATGTTAGAATAAAGACTTAGACGTTGAGGTGAGTTCTAACCTATGCGAATTTCAAGTTGATCTTCGAAGAACTCGAAGCAGATGAGCGTGGTGGTGAGGAAGGTAATGTTGGCATCTGCCACACTCTTCCAGAAGAAGCAGAGGTCCCTGTCCAAGGCACCCATGCTATCAGGACTCCTTGGCCTCCTGAAGCTGCTTTTGGACTCTTTGTTCCCCTTGTTTACCCAATACAAGGGGAAACCGTCGAGTAGAGAAGCGTCCTTGTCATTGGGGCGCACTTGGACAAACTTGCCCTTCCAGTCTTTGTAGGATTGCTGGAAGATATAGTGGATCGACCTCCCAGCAATCCCGTTCAAGCTTACCCACAGGCGATCTCCTGGGTGCTTGGCTTCAAAAAGAAATAGGAAAACGTCCACTGACGCTGGCAGCCCCAAGTGGTCGCACATTATTTGGAAAGCTCGTACGAACGCCCAGCTGTTGGGATGGAGCTGGGCGGCGGCGATGTTGAGCTCGGTAAGAAGCTCCCTTTCAAAGCGAGTGAAGGGAAACCTAAGTTTCACCTTCTTGAACAGGGTTGTGTAAACGAAGCAGAACGGCACACCATTGTTCCCCTTGTCGTTGGCGCAAACTGGCAGGTCGGGGGGGCAAGGTAGCACCGTCATCTTTTCGTCGTGCTCCTTATGGAATGACTGGTGAGGCTCATCCTCTTTCGTCAGTCTAAGAACCGCCCCAGCAGAGTTCACTGAGGAGGTTTCCTTCAGCAAGGTCGAGTTGGCCCAGGGGTATAGTTTTTTGAAGTCTGGTGGGGGGACGGAGGCTCCTCCGGTGACAGGCGGAGTAGCCTGGGCCAGGTTGGGGCGGGAAGGTGCAGGCCTCTCAGCCTGAGAAGACGAAGCTTCGCGTGCTCGCGATGGGTTGTGTGCTTGAGAAGAGGGGTTTTGCGATGAAGGAGGAGGATTTGGGGTGATCTTTGAGCGAGTCATTGCGGAAGCTGCAGAGGAAAAAGAAAAGAAAAGGTGATCAGGGTTTGCAGAGGCTGACTCAATCGTGAAAAAAGGGTGAAAACGAACGAGCGAAGGTTCGTTGTAACGAAGACGAAGCCCTGAGTTACGAGAAAGGAGAAATAGGAAAAAACAACCCACAACGTATGCACCAGACAGTTAAAGGATGATGAGAATCGGTTAAAATGCAGGAAAAACCAGCAGAAGAGGTAAAGGAAGTACCTTTTTATGATCGGGAAAGTGATTCTGGAGGTTGAAGAACGTTGAGAGCTTTTGCAGAAGAAAGTTGGAGCGTCTGAGAATACGAAGAAAGTGATGAAACAGTGAAGCGAAATGAGTTTAAGGGTTTTTTGAAATGGGTTTGGGAAGCGCAAACGTTAACTGAAGGTAACCGTTGATGAAGCCACGTGTCGAACGATGGGAGGAGTGTTTGGTGGAGCGTCAGAGAAGCAGAAAGTACAACCGCTTGGAATTCTGCGCCAATGTCGCGTAGTTCAGTATTGACGTGACTCCTTTAGTCTTTTCGCTGGACAAGTCTTCGCTTAAGACTGGGGGGCTTGTGTACCGCCCTGGTAGTCGGAAGTAATGACGTGGCATCAAGCTATTGTATAGGTGTGTTAAGAGGACGCCAGGTTGGCAGAAGGGAAGGAGATCGGGGGTTCGTGTAGTCGCTAGTTATTAAGTTGGCGTGCTCTGATCTCCATCACACCAATACCGGCGGTCACCAAGTTGAAGATGAAGTCGCCAGATGTAAATTCAGGCGACCAAGTGATTAGAGATCGCCGGAGCAAGCACATCGCCGAAGATGAAGGTGGTGCAGATTATGAAGGCGGCCGGCGAGACCACAGGGAAGGTGTATATGAAGGCACCCTAACTCGCCAATCCCAGTAGAGATCGCACTCCAGGACAACTATGCACTGGGTAGTACCATGCATGAGTAACTTAGCCAAATGAGAATCAGAAGCAGCGCCCAAGTCAAGGAGGCTCCAGATGATGGCACGTGTACGGCTGGATGCGAGCCACGTGTCCAGGTCTGTAACTGCCAGGAGAGAGAAAATGTCCAGGTATATAAGGGTTCCCCAACGAACTTCTGAGGTACGCACGTTCAGATTGTCTTCTTTACGCTTGCGAGTTTCTTGAGTATACTGAGAGAGAACTGGTTCACGGTTCCTTGAGAGTTCTTGAGTGTTACTCTTAGTATTTGGTGATTCAGTCACTGACTTGGGCATTGGAGTGCGATCGGCCGCAGCGGCGCCGCTCTGTTCTTTTGCAGGTTCTTGAGGTGGATCGTGGCGAAGGACGGGGGTTGAAGCGGTGCACACGTTGATCCAAGTTTGACGAGGCAAGCTCCAACGTTTTGGTCAACAGGCAGGAACAATCTCATACTCTTGGATGAGAGCATGCTTTCTAGCTCTTTTCACCTCATTTGTTCCTTCATGAGTGACTTCCAAAGTATCCCACATTTCTTTTGATGATTTGCATTGTGAGACCCTGAAAAACTCATCAGAATTTAAAGCAGAGGTTATAATATTTTTGGCAATGCAATCGAATTTGGCCTTTTTACTTTCTGCATCAGTCCATTGAGACCATGGCTTCTCAATGACAGAACAATCTTTTTCAAACGTTGGGATAAAAGGGCCATTTTCAATTGCATCCCAAATTCCTTTGTCAAGAGATTCCAGAAATATTTTCATTCTAACTTTCCAAAACTGGTAATTCAAACCACAAAACAAGGGTGGTCTGTTTATTGAGGCACCTTCCCCAAACAGTAGTCTATCAGCCATTTTGAAAGAGTTTAGGATCAACTTGAATGACTTTCAAGAACCAAGCTCTTGATGCCAATTGTTAGAAAAGATGGCTTTAAACTAGAGGGGGGGGGGGGTGAATTGTTTAAAGGGGTTTTCGCAAACTTTTCAAAGCTAGAATGAACTTATTTCAGAAACCAATTGATTCAGCAATTCAGTTAGCCAAAAC
This sequence comes from Phaseolus vulgaris, assembly GCF_051622355.1. Lineage (NCBI taxonomy): Eukaryota > Viridiplantae > Streptophyta > Magnoliopsida > Fabales > Fabaceae > Phaseolus > Phaseolus vulgaris. The sequence continues at coordinate 47,728,013 of NC_143505.1, forward strand.
AGCAAGCAAACCTGTAATACTAGAAAAAAGAATCGGTTGTTTCTTCGAAACAATCGGTTGTTTATACCAGCAAACAACAAACAAACAGAATTTAAAGAGTTAGGGATAGAAAGATTGTACACAGTTGTTTATACTGGTTCACTCCAAACTAGAGCTACATCCAGTCTTCTCAGAAACCCTGAGGATATCCACTAAGCAATCACCACTCGATCACTTAGACCACAACCAAGAGAATGACCTTGAACACCTCAAGACACACACTCTCCTTGGCCAACACTATGATTGCTGATCTTGAACACCTCAAGAACACACAGCCAATCTCAGCAACATACACAAACGAATTGTTCAGCAGTTTACAAAGATTACACTTGTTAAAGATGAATATCTGAAACCAATACAAGTAAAATCATATTCAGCACCTTGATCAATCTCTCAACTCTTTAGCAATCTCATAACTCTTTTAAAAACTCTTGTTGTCAAAAACTATGTTTCAAGATTTTTATAACATTAAAACAGTTTTTCAGAATATATCTAAGAATATAGTTTGTTATCAAATCTTAACAAACTCTTAATTGCATTTAAAACAGATTGGTCAAAGCATTTAATGACTGGAGCGTATTCAGTTAAAGCATTTAAAACTCAGTCAAAGAAAACAGTTTTTCTGTTATGGTTTTAAAACAAACAATCGATTGTTTCCTCGAATCAATCGGTTGTTTTGTTACTTAACAAAATTCACCATTCAAAAACAGTTTTCAAACTTTCTCAAAACACCTAAGTGTAAACAATCGGTTGTTTCGACAAAACAATCGGTTGTTTCATCTTAGTTTGAAAAACATTTTGCTTTGATAAAATTGAGATGCTAATTGCTTTGAGATTTAATCTAAGGGTTGATTACAACATTGAACTACCCCAGAACAAAGCTAAAACCAGCACAACAGCATCAAGCAAAGCAGAGGCTTCATCATCCTTCAAAGGATTGGATTCTTCAAAACATTGAACACCACATGTTTCAACAATTTAGAATGCTTAAAGGAGAAACAATTTTTGAGGTGTAGAAAAGATTCACGCACATCATCAATCACCTTATTAGCCTTGACAAGACCTTTGATAAAGAAGAGCTGAGCATCAAGATCTGAAAATGTCTTGATAGAGCATGGCAACCAAAGGTAACTGCTATTTCCGAATCTAAAGATCTAACATCATTAAGTGTTGCTTTTTTGTTTGGAAAGCTTAGGTAACATGAGCTAGAGATGAATATACTCAATGTTCAAGAGAGTAAAGATAAGCACACAAGGAGCATAGCCTTGAAAGCATCCAAGCACAAGGGAAAGCAAGATTCCAGTGATGATAGTGATGAGGAAAACCTCAGTTTGCTGTCAAGAAAGTTCAGCAAATTCCTAAAGAGAAACCGCAACAAAGACAACAACAAAGATAGGTATGGAAACAAGAAATCCAATGATTTTAATTCAAATAACTATACTTGTTTTGGTTGTGGTGAGCAAGGTCACATAAAGGCAGATTGTCCAAACAAGAGCAAAGAGAAAAAGTCTAAATACAAAGAGAAGAAAGGCAAGACAAAAAGAGCCTACATAGCTTGAGATGAAAATGAGGTGTTATGATCAAGTTCTTCATCGAGTGAAGATGAGAAAGCAAACATATGCTTGGTAGCTGAAAATGATGATGAATCTTGCAGCTCAAGTGAGGTAAGTTCATGTGCTTCCTTAAATGAACAAAATTACAGTGAATTGCTTGAAGCTTTTCAAGAAACACATGATGAAGCTAATAAATTGGTTCTTTCAAACAACCGATTGAAAGATCTTAACAGTTGACTTGAAAAGAGAGTTAAATCACTTGAAGAAGATCTGGAAAGCAAAAAGTGATTTTGAAAAATTGGAAAACCATTTCAAAAATGCTTCTTGCAAGTGTGAAACTCCCATTTGTGAAAATTGTGAAAATCTTGAGAAAAAGGTTCACTATCTTGTTGAAACTGTGGACAAGCTTTCAAAGGGGAAATCTAACTTTGAGAATGTCTTGACATCTCAAAGCTGTGTTTTTGGAAAGGCTGGTTTAGGCTTTAATCCACAGAACAAGCAAGATAAGTTTTGAAAAAGTTTTTCAAGAAAATCAGAAAAACAACCGATTGTTAAGACGAAACAACCGATTGTTACATGCTTTTATTGCATGAAGAAAGGCCACTCTGTTAGGTTCTGTAAAATAAGGAAATATTCTGTTCCAAGAGGTTTTATGAATTGGATTCCTATGGGATGTGATGTTTCTAACTACAAAGAGAAGTCAAACGGACCCAAATTTGTAAGGGGACCAAATCTTGCTACTTGAAATCTTTTATGCAGGAAAACTAAAGAAAAAGGAGAGACTGAGTCATCAGATCAAGTTCTTGAAGAAAAAGGCAGTCATTGAAGCTGAATCAATGCTATGCAAAAGACCTCTACAGTGAAAAGAGGCTTCTTGATCATAAAGCACATGGCTCATTGAAGAATTAACATAAGGATAAGACTTTCCTTTATTTGTTCTTAATTTCTGTTTCAAAGTTCTTTCTCATGGTTGAACAATCTTTTTATGATCAATGTCATCTGCTTTGAACTCCTTCTGCTCATGGTTAAAATTCAAAAACAGTTTTAACTGCTGTAGAAAAACAACCGATTGTTTCTTCGAAACAACCGATTGTTTTGGGTCTGACCGCACTATGAAGAAATTGTTTTAATTGCTATTTTGAATTTCTATCTGTTGCAGATCAATTCAAAAGAGAGAATCTTGGTCAAAGAATCTATGTTGAAAGCTGATTATGTTCAGAGAGGAGTTACAACAGTCATAAAGGAAAATATTCCAAAATCTTGGAAATTCAAGAGCCTTAATGACTAGTCAAAGATCACATGTGAAGACCTTGTGATTCTCAGCTTTTCCTGACATTTTATGTGCAGAGCAGAGTCAAGTCCTCTCTCTCTGAAAATCAGGTACCCACTAATGAAATTAAATTCAAATTGATTGCTTTTTCTGCTATAAAATCTGGTGCAGATTTCTTCCACAAGAACAACCAATTGCAACATCTCTTGCAATATCTCTTGCAACATCTCTTGCAAAAATCTGTGAAGTGAGTTCTTCTCTGTTTTCGTTTCTGCCATCATGGAATCAACTCCTCCCACCTCAAAGAGAGTCAAACCCAGGGCTGTAAGGTCTGGAGGAAGGCTAGAAGGCTGGTTTTCTGGAGACAATTATCTCATTGAGAAGTATAGGTATGAAACAAGTATCAAGAAGATAAACAACCCCATGGTTGTATGCTTTGATTGGCTGAAAAGTCAAAAGCTTGATAATGTGAGAAGGATGCTCAAGGATCAATCTCTCAGAAAGTTCCTGGAGATGAAGGGAAACATATATCCAGATTTGGTGAGGGTGTTCTACACAAACCTAAAGTTTGAGGGAAACAATCTAGTTTCTCATGTGAAGGGTGTAGAAATGGAGATAACTCATGAAGTGTGGACTGCTGTTGCTGGTCTCAAGTTCTCTGGTCTTAGAATCAACAAAGTAAACCTTGGTGTGGTGGAGGATTTTAACAAAATCCAATTCTACAAGAGTTGCTTGAAGAATCAACATGCTCGAGTAAGTACATGCTCGGTTGGAGGTCTAAACCTTGATGAGAGATTGTTTGCTCTCATTGTAACTTGGATTCTAACTCCAAGGGGGAGTAATCATTCTGTGCTAACTGAAGAAGATCTGGTATATATCTTCTGCATCACCAAGAAAATCAAAATCAATTGGATCCATATCATCAAAGAACATATGCAAAAAGCCATGAGGTTAGGTGATTATCATTATCCATATGCTGTTTTGATATCTAAATTTCTACTCTATTTTGAAGTTAACCTTGAAGATTAAACTTCTGAGTTGGTCAAGTCAACTCAAGAGTTGAACAATGGATCACTCAGCAAGATGGGTTTTACCAAAGTAGGTGGAAAATTGATTAGTAAGGATGGTGATCGTGGTGCCTCATCTAGTGGTGCTGGTAATCTTGAACAAGATGAACCTGCTGATATGGATGTTCAACATGAAGATCCACCTGAAGATTATCAAAATGCTGGACCTAGTGCTGGTGCTAGAGATCAGGAAGATGGAATGCCAACCATGTCTTCTTTTGAAAGATACATGATCAATAGGCTTGATACTTTTGGGGAGAATCAAAGGAATCTTCATGATCTGTGTGTTAGAAACTTCCAGAACATTGATAACAGATTCAACAACATAGATGCAAGGTTCATGACTCTGGATGAACAGATTGAAGCTGTCCAGAATCAAATGTTTGATCTTTAGTTTGCTGATGAAGAAGAATGAAGGAAAAACAACCGATTAGTTATCGGAACAATCGATTGTTTTTTCGCTGTTATATCTGGTTTTTAAATTCCTTTCTTTCTGCTGTTGCTGCTTTAATTCAGATGTAATCAAAACAATATCTTGTTTTATCTCTTATCTTTGTCTATTTGTGAAGACAAATAGGGGGAGATATATAGGTTGTGTTTAAGTTTCTGTTTTTATTTGTTAAAACAGTTTGGGATGTGTAATATTTTTCTGATATTTAGCTCTGAAGTTTATTACTGATTATTTGTGCTAACCAAATATCAGAAGTTCTATGCTTTGTTCAAAACTGTATTTTGCAGGAACTGCTTCAGATTCAATAAGGTAAAACACAAGCATCAGGGATTTGTCTTCATCAAATAGGGGGAGATTGTTGAACCAAGTGGTGTTCAAGTTTTGAAGAATCCAAATCCTTTGAAGGATGTTGAAGCCTCTACTGTGTTTGATGTTGCTGTGCTTGTTTAGCTTAGTTCTGGGGTAGTTTGGATGTTGTAATCCACCCTTTGATTAAATCTAAAGCATAGGCAATCTTAATCTTTATGAAAGTAAAATGTTTTCAAAACTAAGTTAAAACAACCGATTGTTTTGTCGAAACAACCAATTGTTTGTACTTAGGTGTTTTGAGAAAAAGATTGAAAACTGTTTTTAAAATGGTTGAAATGTTAAGTACCAAAACAACCGATTGATTCGAGGAAACAACCGATTGTTTGTTTTGGGACCATAATAGAAAAACTGTGTTAGCTTTGACTGAGCTTTAAATGATGTAACTGCTTACGCTCCAGTCATTAAATGCTTTGACCAATCTTTTAATGCAATTTAACAGTTTGTTAAGATTTGATAACAAACTACATCTTTGAATATATTCAGAAAAATAGATTTGATAACTAAGAATCTTTTGACAAGTTTTGCAAAGAGTTTCTGAGTTTTTCAAAGAGCTGAGATTGCTAAGAGTTTTTGATTGATCAAAGTGTATGGAATAGGATTTTGCTTATATTGATTTCAGATTATCTTCTGTAACAAGTGTAGTCCTTGTACTCTATTGAACAAGTATTCGTTTCTGTGTTTGCTGAGATTGGCTGTGTGTTCTTGAGGGGATCAAGATCAGCAATCTTGGTGTAGGTGTGTTGACCAAGGAGAGTGTGTTTCTTGAGGTGTTCAAGGTCATTCTCTTGGTTGTTGTGTAAGTGATCAAGGTGTGATTGCTTAGTGGATTTCCTCAGTGTTCTAAGAAGACTGGATGTAGCTTTGGGTTTGGAGTGAACCAGTATAAACAATTGTGTACAATCTCTCTATCTCTAACTCCTTAAATTCAGTTTTTTTTGTTTTTTGCTGGTATAAACAACGATTGTTTCTGCAAAACAACCTATTGTTTTTTCTGGTACTACAGCTTTTGCTTGCTGGTATGGTTGCATCTTTTATTTTGCTTTGGATTTTAGCTACCTTTGAATGACAATTGAACCTTTGTATGGCTCAAACTAGCTTAGATGAAGGTTAAAGTGTGAATCTTATGTTGTAATCCTAACCATTAACCCTAACAGTAAACCTAAAACATTGATGTTGGTGGTGTAGACTTGAACCTAAGTTCACACCTACAAAAGCAAAAAAAAAATAAAAAAAAAATTGGACGAAGGTAGCAACATTAACGATCCTTTGTATCATTGCTTGTGGATTGAATGTGTTGTGTCTGTTAAGTGAAATACTTCCTCTATTATGGAGTTCGTACGATATAAAAAAGCATTGTTGGAAGGAATTCATGTCATACTTGGTGCATACTAAACAATGGCAAGACATTATTCTCATAAGATCTTAAGCATTCATTAATTTATGTTAGTGATTAAGAGGAATTGAGATTGTTAATGATGCATTTTAATCATCAGTAGAGGAACAAGTTTTTAAATTTCTCACATCATTTGACATAACGTAAAGAATCAAAGTGTTTCATTCTTCTTTCATTGCTCCGGGGAAACAATGTCTCGTCACTTTCATAATGTGTTGATGCAATTTTGATGTTGCAAGAAGAATTCTTAAATCAACCATCTTACACCAAGGTGCAATCTCATATCTTAAACAACAATTGATTTTTACCCATAATTTAAGGTAACAATGTGACTAATTGAAGTCTCACTTGTCATACATGATGTCTAATTTTTTTATTATTTTTAACTATGATTTTGTAAACCATTTGGATTATTTTATGTGCCATAGATTACACTCATGTACATGTGAAGGTCCCAAGATTGGATGCTCCTCATTTTTGCGAAAGAAAACATTGTCCAACTCAGAATGTATTCGCAACTTGTGATTTTGAAATGAAATTCACATATGTTCTAACTGGATGGGAAGGAGCAACCTCTAATTCACGAATTTTGAAGGATGTTTTTATACGAGAGGATCCATTGGTCATACATGAAAGTTAGTTTAAAATGTTTTGGCGTCTAAACTATCAACTGGGACATAATACTTAGAACCAATTAATATGAATTCAATCATTGTAGGAAAATACTACCATGGGGATGCATACTTTAAGTTAGAATCATAAATAATAACATTGAATCGCAACGTCAGATACCACTTAAAAGAGTACCCTCGAAGACGTTCACAAATGCCAACGAATTGTTTAACCATCGTCATTCATCACTTATAAATATAATTGAAGGAACATTTGGTGTGACGAAAAAATGATTCCCAATTATAGCTAGCGGAACTGAGTCACATTACTCGTTTGAGACAATGACAAATATAGTTTTAGCATATTGTATTTTACATAACATGCTTCACGATGTCGAAAATGATCAGTCATTAGTTGATGAAACTGATCGTGAATTGATGGATCAAGATGTAGATGTTGTTGAAGATGGTTGCTGCCCCTTCAAGATTGTGTTTGATGAAGGCTTATATGTTGTGTTTGATGAAGACTTATATGTACATTACTTTTGTATTTTGCTTTGCTTTAAGTATGTCTTAGGTGGTGCTTAGAGGTTGTCTAAGAATGGGCTTTTTGCTGAGTAACTCACCTCATAACCACTGGCCATGTGATAAGAACAAACATAAGTTTTCCTAAACTGTTTTTCACATGTTTTACAAAACACACGTTTTCTACATAAAAATAAATCTGTTCTTTCCTAAATAAACAGATTCATTTTTACACTGACGCCTTGGCTATGTCTTGTGAAAATTAGATTTTGTGCATCAGGTATTTTGACTAAGTCTTCTACCTTTCAAAACGACTGAGTTTTAAACAGTTAAACTTTCTCTGTTTTCGTTTTGAAAAATAAATCTGTTCATCTGTAAATGAATAGATTCTTTTTGTCTCTGGTGCCATGTCAAGCTTAAACGTTTTCAGTTTTATCTCTGCACCAGAATGGTTGACTAAGTCTCCTCACTTAACAAATTCTCTAACTGTTTTTTGAAAATAAATCTGTTCATTTTATTTTCAATCAGTTCATTTTATAACAGCTTTAACTATTTTTCAAAAATCTGTTATAAGTTGGTTTTCTATAAAATGCAAACTTGTTTCTGAGTTTAACAATAGTTCATACATTTGCAAAAACGAGTTTTACAGCAGAGAATCAAAAGTTTACAAAGGATTAGCATTTGTTCTTCAAAGATTTCAAAAATCACAAAGTGCTTGTTCTTGGTTTGGTTCCAAAAGCTTGGTGTGAGGTGCTGCTACTGTTCTAGCAATCTTGCCTACTGGTTTAAGGCAGATCTGTGTATCCTCAATCAGGTGTAGTCGTTTCACTTCTCATTTCTTGTAATAGTTTGGTTGAACACTCTTCTTGATAGGTATTCTTGAAGAGTGGGTGTGTGTGTGCTGAAATAGGTTTTTTTAGCAAGAGTACCTAAGTTCTTGTAGGTTTCAAGAACAGTGGGAATTGTACTTGGTTGTACTGTGTGTTAGTGATTTCCACCTGTTATTGGTGAAGACTGGATGTAGCTCAGTTGAGTGAACCAGTATAAATGCTTGTGTTCATTCTCTCTCACTCTCTGCAATTTCGTTTCTGCATAATTGATAAAACAACAAAGAAATAAATTTGTTCAATTGAAAATAAATCTGTTCTTTCTGGGCACTGTGCATACTGTACTTAATTTCTGAAAAAGTTGTTTGAATCTGATAAGAACATATATAATCTGCTAAAAGCCATTGGAACAGATTGGTTGTGATAAGTTACTCAAGAAATTGTCAAAGCTATTAATTGAACCTTAAACAATTGCTTAAAGTTGAAGCTTGCTGTTCTGGGATTCATTGTTCTTGATTTCTGAAAAACTGTTTGGTTTCAATAAGAACACTGATAATCTGTTAAAGGCTAATAAAACAGGTTGTGTGTAATAGATTGTCTCACTAATTGTCAAGCCCTTAACTGAACCTAAATCACACGAATTGGAATTAAGGTTTGCTGTTTTTGTGTTACACTGCTTTTCAATCTGATATCTGTGTGTGTGCATCTGGAAATTCTATCTGCATAATCTTGTGATTAACCTTGCTGAATTAAAAGCTTTTCAAACAAAAACAGTGCTGAAATAAATCTGTTCATTTTCACATAAATCGATTTATTTTTTGTAAAACTGTGTTAAACACTGTTTCTGCGAGAAAGTTTTAAAAGGTCAATTCACCCCCCCTCTTGAACTTTGGCACTATTAAACCCAACAATTGGTATCAAGAGCTAGGACTTGTATGTTAATCAAGTTTGTTTGTAATAATGTCTGAGTTTAATGTGCCTTTTGCTGAGGGTTCTGCTGTAAATAGACCACCTATGTTTAATGGAATGAATTATGCATTTTGGAAAGTTAGAATGAGAATTTTCATGGAATCCAATGATGCATTAATTTGGGAAGCTGTGGTAAATGGACCTTATGTGCCAATGCAGGTTGTCAAGGATGAAGAAAAGGTAAAGCCAAGATCAGAATGGAATGAGACCGAAAGGAGGAAGGCTCAACATGATCTTGTGGCCAAGAACATCATAACCTCTGCATTGACAATGGATGAGTTCTTCAGGATATCTCAATGTAAGTCAGCTAAGGAGATGTGGGAAGTCTTAGAAGTGACTCATGAAGGTACTGAAGATGTGAAGAGGTCAAGGAAACATGCTCTCATCCAGGAATATGAACTGTTCAGAATGCAACCCGAGGAGAGCATTGCTGATGTGCAGAAAAGATTCACCCATATTGTAAATCACCTCACTGGCTTGGGAAAAGAATTTGACAGAGAGGAGCTCAACATAAAAATATTGAAGTGCCTCGACAGAAGCTGGCAACCAAAGGTGACAACTATCTCTGAAAGCCGTGATCTGTCAAAGTTGGGAACTGCTGCACTGTTTGGAAAGCTGATGGAGCATGAGCTAGAGCTGAAAAGACTTAAAGAGCAGGAAACAACAGAGAGAAAACCCAAAGGCCTTGCACTGAAAGCAACTGAACTGAATGAGATCAAGGAAGAAAAAGAAGATGCTGAAGATGATGATACAATCAGCCTTCTTACAAAAAGATTCAGCAAATTCCTGAGGAAGAAAAGCAAAAATAGGAACCAGCAGAAAAGAAGGTATCCTAAACCCAACGATTCAAATTCCTCTAAATATACTTGCTTTGGATGTGGCAAAACAGGGCATACCAAAACAGATTGTCCAGAAAATCAAACAAGGGACAAATCTGCCAGCAAGAAATTTGAAAGGAACAAAGGAAGAAGAGCCTACATCTCATGGGAGGAAAATGAAGTATCCTCAACCAGCAGCTCTTCAACAGAAGATGAGGAGAACAATTTGTGTTTCATGATGAAGGATGAGGAGTCAAGCTCTGAATCAGTAAGTAATTTTTCTGCTGATTCTGATAACTATGATGATTTGCTTGCTACCTTCAAGGAAACACATGATGAAGCCAATAGGCTAGCTGTAATATGTAATAAGCTGCAAAAGGTAAATAATGTGCTTGCACCTAAAGTAAAAGCACTTGAGGAAGAATTGCATAAGGCCAAAACAGATTTGGTAAGCCTTGAACTGACTTGCTTGCATGCCTCTATTAAAAACTGTGAAAACTGCAAAAGATTGGAAAAACAAGTGGAATATTTGCTGAAAACCCTTTCCAATTTCACCAAAGGAAGAGAAAACCTTGAGTCTCTCCTTGGATCACAGAATGTTGTTTTCAATAAGAATGGACTTGGTTATACCCCTGGAAATACAAACAATGTCAAAAAGCTTTCAAGTTTTTTTGTTCCAGCAAAATCAGTTTTTTCAGCTTTTAACAGTGGCAAAAAGGCATCTCATGTAACCTGTTTTTACTGCATGAAATCTGGTCATACATCTAGGTCTTGCATTGCTAGAAAACATCTTGTGCCTAAGAACTTAGCAAAATGGCTACCAAAGAGAAGGTTTTAATATGTGCTGGACCCTATACTGAAAAGGGTACCATTTGTATCACTTTTATTCTGTTTTGCAAATTGGGAGCAAGAAAAACCAGTGGTACTTGGACAGTGGCTGTTCCAAGCATATGACTGGAGATCTTACAAAGTTTACCAGCTTGAAGCTCAAAGCAGAAGGACATGTAACCTATGGTGATAATAACCGAGGGAGGATTTTGGGCAGAGGAACTGTTGGAACAGGGAATTCAACAACCATTGAGAATGTGTTGTATGTAGAAGGACTTAAGCATAGTCTTCTCAGCATAAGTCAGCTTTGTGACAAAGGATACAAAGTGAATTTTGAGTCAAGTGGCTGCACAATCTCAAGTAATGCATCTAGTAAGGCACTGTTTACTGGTAAGAGAGTGAATAACATTTATCTGTTGAATATCATGGAAACTAACTCTTCAAATGAGTGTTTGCTGTCCAGAAGTGACGAGTCTTGGTTGTGGCACAGGAGGTTAGCTCACATACACACAAATCACTTGAATAAATTGAATTCTAAAAATTTAGTTTCTGGTTTGCCTAACATTAAATTTCAGAACAACAGGCTTTGTGATGCTTGTGTGAAAGGTAAACAAAGTAAATCATCTTTCAAGTTAAAGGATATTGTCTCTACCAAAAATCCATTGGATGTGTTACATATGGACTTATTTGGTCCATCTAGAGTTGCTAGCTTGGCTGGAAATTTGTATGCTTTAGTTGTTGTGGATGATTACTCTAGATTTACATGGACTTTATTTCTTGCACATAAACATGATGGTTACACTGCCTTTAAGAAATTAGCAAAAATTCTGCAAAATGAAAATGGTTGCTGCATTAAATCAATTCGAAGTGATCATGGGGGAGAGTTTCAAAATGCTAAGTTTGAGAGGTTCTGTGAGAAGCATGGGATAGCTCATACCTTTTCAGCCCCTAGGACACCCCAACAAAATGGTGTAGTTGAAAGGAAAAATAGATCACTAGAGGAACTAGCTAGAACTATGTTAAATGAATCTAAGCTTCCTAAGTATTTTTGGGCTGATGCTGTTTATACTGCAGGTTATGTCTTAAATAGGACCTTAATAAGACCAATTCTTAAGAAAACCCCATATGAATTGTATAAGGGCAGAAAACCTAGTTTGAGTCACCTTAGAGTATTTGGGTGTAAATGTTTTGTACTAAATAATGGCAAAGAAAATCTTGGTAAGTTTGATGCTAAATCTGATGAAGGTGTGCATATTGGTTATGCTTTGAATGGTCATGCATATAGAGTCTTCAATAAAAGGTTGCTTATAGTAGAAGAATCAATGCATGTTGTTTTTGATGAAACTAATCATAGCCTAATCAAAAACTGCTGATGACCCTGACAGTAATGAATTTAAATCTGTTTTAAATCAAAATGAATCGATTCATTTTGATACTGCTGATACACATGCTATACAAGAATCTACTGCAGCTGCAGGTTTGCCAAAAGAGTGGAAAACCCCAAGAGACTTAACCCTTGATAATGTCATTGGGAACATTGAAAAAGGAGTGTCAACTAGAAAATTCTTGAACAATTTCTGTGAAGCAATGGCCTTTGTATCTCAAGTTGAACCCAAGAATTTGAATGAAGCTCTCAAGGACAGCAACTGGATTTTAGCTATGCAAGAGGAACTAAATCAGTTCGCTCTTAATGAGGTCTGGACTCTTGTTCCTAGAATACCTGAGATGAATGTAATTGGAACAAAATGGGTTTTTAGAAACAAGATGGATGAGCATGGAGTGATCACCAGAAACAAGGCTAGGCTTGTAGCTAAAGGGTACAATCAAGAAGAAGGAATAGACTATGATGAGACATATGCACCAGTGGCTCGGTTAGAAGCTGTTAGACTGCTGCTTGCCTTCTCATGCATCAAAGGGTTCAAGCTATTTCAAATGGATGTGAAAAGTGCCTTTCTAAATGGCTATATAAATGAAGAAGTATTTGTTTCACAACCACCAGGTTTTGAAGACCATCAACATCCAGAATATGTGTTCAAACTCCAAAAGGCTCTCTATGGACTCAAGCAAGCTCCTAGGCAATGGTATGAGAGGCTAAGTGATTTTCTCACCTCACAAGGCTATGACAGAGGCACATCAGATAAGACCTTGTTCATTAAGAAGAAAGGAGATGACTCAATTCTAGTCCAAGTATATGTGGATGACATCATTTTTGGATCAAACAATGGAGAATTGTGTGAAGCTTTCGTGGAAGTCATGAAGAGTGAGTTTGAAATGTCAATGATGGGTGAGTTGAACTATTTTCTAGGCTTGCAGGTCAAACAACTCAAGGATGGCATTTTCTTAAGTCAAGCCAAGTATTGCAAGGATCTGCTGAAGAAATTTGAAATGGACAAGTGTAAACAAATCAGCACACCCTTCTCAACAAGCTGTCATTTGGATCATGATGAAGCTGGAATTTCTGTTGATGAAACCAAATACAGAGGACTCATAGGATCACTACTGTATCTCACTGCCAGCAGGCCAGATATAATGTTTGCAGTGTGCATGTGTGCAAGGTTTCAATCTGCTCCTAAAGAATCACACTACAATGTTGTCAAAAGGATTTTGAAGTATTTGCAAGGAACTAAAGAAGTTGGGTTGTGGTATCCAGGTAATATTTCATTAAGCTTAACTGGTTATTCTGATTCAGATTTTGCAGGTTGCAAAATTGATAGGAAGAGCACAAGTGGAACCTGTCATTTGCTTGGATCAAGCTTGATCTCATGGCAATGCAAAAAGCAGGCTTGTGTAGCTCTTTCCACTGCTGAAGCAGAATACATTGCAGCAGGGAGTTGTTGTGCTCAAACTATATGGCTAAGACAACAATTGAATGATTTTGGTATCTTACTTAACCATATACCTCTGTTGTGTGATAATACAAGTGCAATCAACTTAACCAAAAATCGTATTATGCATTCAAGAACCAAACACATTGAAATTAGGCATCATTTTCTAAGGGAACACATATCTAATGGAACATGTGATATTAAGTTCATTGGTACTGATTTACAACTTGCTGATTTGTTCACAAAACCATTAGCCAAAGATAGGTTTAATTTTCTGCTTAATGAATTGGGTATTATAAATGTCAATTGTGCCTAGCAGTGAAAAATTAAATCTGTTTATTCGTAATTGAATGTGTTTATTTTCTGCACTGATATGCTTTGATGACTAGGAAAGAGAATCTCTGATCTTTGACTACTTGACTGACTTAGTGGGCATTAACCTCTGTACCTTTGACGGTTTTGGTCATGGTTATGTAACCGATTTGATGGTTTGGGTGCTCAATAAGAGTTTGAGTGTATGCATCGTGACCCTAAATATTTGGTGTATATTTTCAAAGATTCTCTGCACAAATTCAGAGCATAAAATCTTCATGCATATCCACTCATAACTGCCATATCAATCCATTTATTCTGCTATAAATCTGTGTGAATACTTGCTACCCACATTGGCCATTCTCTTTCTGTTCTCACCATTTGAAACCAAGAAAAGAATTCAGGTTCAACCATGGCTTCTTCTTCCAAGAAACAGAAAAATAAGGGGAAGCAAACCACCTCTCAAGGTGTGTTAGAAGGATGGTTCGCTGGAAATGAAGAGGGCATCAATGCCTACATTCATGAGACAAGCAGGAAGCAGATCAACATACCCAAGGTGCTGGATTTCAACTGGCTGAAATCTGAAAAATTGGTAGAAACAAGGGCTGTGTTGAAGCACCAGAAACTGAAAAAGATGCTGGAATTAATGGGTAATGTTTATCCTGACTTGGTTAAGGTGTTTTATACTAACCTCACATTGGATGGGAAGAATGTTGTCTCTTATGTGAAAGGAACTAAGATGAAGATCACAAGTGAGGTGTGGAACTCTGTGGCTAGAATAAAATATGCTGGATTGAAAGTAGGAATTTCAGAATTCAACAAGCTGCAATATTATAAGAGTTGCATGAGGAATCCTACAGAGAGTATAAACAGGTTTCATGCTGGGCATTTGAACCTCACTCCACGTCTAGTTGCCTACATCATAGCATGGCAACTGATTCCTAGAGGGACAAACCATGCTGTCTTGCATGAAGAGGATCTCATTCTCCTATACTGCATCATGAACCAAATTAAGGTAAACTGGTGTTCATTGTCAATGAACACATGCTCAAGTCAAAAAGGTTGGCTGATTACCGATTTCCCTATGCTATTCTTGTTTCCAAATTAATTGATTACTTTGGTGTTGATGTTACAAATGAGAGAAATGACCCTATCAAAGCTGTAAGTGAGATTAATACTTCAACTCTCACCAAAATGGGTTTTCACAAAATTGAAGACAAGTGGGTGGTTCTCAAGGAGAAGGACCCTCAAGCAAAACATGAGGATGAGGATGAAGCTGTTCCTATGGATGATGACTCACCTGCTACCTAATCTGAACATGAGGAAGTTGCTGCAAATGCCATAGTTGCCTATCAAGGTCCAGAATACCGTGGAGAACCAATGTCTATGTTTGAGAGGCAAGTGTTGTATCGTCTTGATGTCATGTCTGCAGAACAAAGGGCACACTTTGAGACAACTCATGCAAGGTTTCAACACCTTGATGATCAAATTGAAGGGGTTCAGGCACAACTTGCAGAGCTTTACTACAAGGATCAGTAGTTTTCTGCTTTTAATGCTTTCTTTATCAGTTTTCAAGTTTCTGTAATGCTGAACAATTTGGTTTTCTGTTTCTGAACTATTATGATTATGGTGTCTGCTTTATATCCCTTTATTCCCTATGCTTATATGTTGTTTGATGAATCCAAAGGGGGAGAAAAATAGCTCACCATGCTAGGTGAAGCTAGCTGAAACAGGGAGTTAATTCTGCACCTAAAAACCATGTCTTATGCTATGCTATGCTATGCAATACTGCTGTTTTTTTTACTGGTTTAAAGTCTGGTGCAGTGCAGGTACTTAAAGCAACAAAGTTATGAGATTAGCTATGGGGATTTGTCTCCATCAAACAGGGGGAGATTGTTGAAGATGGTTGCTGCCCCTTCAAGATTGTGTTTGATGAAGGCTTATATGTTGTGTTTGATGAAGACTTATATGTACATTACTTTTGTATTTTGCTTTGCTTTAAGTATGTCTTAGGTGGTGCTTAGAGGTTGTCTAAGAATGGGCTTTTTGCTGAGTAACTCACCTCATAACCACTGGCCATGTGATAAGAACAAGCATAAGTTTTCCTAAACTGTTTTTCACATGTTTTACAAAACACACGTTTTCTGCATAAAAATAAATCCGTTCTTTCCTAAATAAACAGATTCATTTTTACACTGATGCCTTGGCTATGTCTTGTGAAAATTAGATTTTGTGCATCAGGTATTTTGACTAAGTCTTCTACCTTTCAAAACGACTGAGTTTTAAACAGTTAAACTTTCTCTGTTTTCGTTTTGAAAAATAAATCTGTTCATCTGTAAATGAATAGATTCTTTTTGTCTCTGGTGCCATGTCAAGCTTAAACGTTTTCAGTTTTATCTCTGCACCAGAATGGTTGACTAAGTCTCCTCACTTAACAAATTCTGTAACTGTTTTTTTAAAATAAATCTGTTCATTTTATTTTCAATCTGTTCATTTTATAACAGCTTTAACTGTTTTTCAAAAATCTGTTATAAGTTGGTTTTCTATAAAATGCAAACTTGTTTCTGAGTTTAACAATAGTTCATACATTTGCAAAAACGAGTTTTACAGCAGAGAATCAAAAGTTTACAAAGGATTAGCATTTGTTCTTCAAAGATTTCAAAAATCACAAAGTGCTTGTTCTTGGTTTGGTTCCAAAAGCTTGGTGTGAGGTGCTGCTACTGTTCTAGCAATCTTGCCTACTGGTTTAAGGCAGATCTGTGTATCCTCAATCAGGTGTAGTCGTTTCACTTCTCATTTCTTGTAATAGTTTGGTTGAACACTCTTCTTGATAGGTATTCTTGAAGAGTGGGTGTGTGTGTGCTGAAATAGGTTTTTTTAGCAAGAGTACCTAAGTTCTTGTAGGTTTCAAGAACAGTGGGAATTGTACTTGGTTGTACTGTGTGTTAGTGATTTCCACCTGTTATTGGTGAAGACTGGATGTAGCTCAGTTGAGTGAACCAGTATAAATGCTTGTGTTCATTCTCTCTCACTCTCTGCAATTTCGTTTCTGCATAATTGATAAAACAACAAAGAAATAAATCTGTTCAATTGAAAATAAATCTGTTCTTTCTGGGCACTGTGCATACTGTTCTTAATTTCTGAAAAAGTTGTTTGAATCTGATAAGAACATATATAATCTGCTAAAAGCCATTGGAACAGATTGGCTGTGATAGGTTACTCAAGAAATTGTCAAAGCTATTAATTGAACCTTAAACAATTGCTTAAAGTTGAAGCTTGCTGTTCTGGGATTCATTGTTCTTGATTTCTGAAAAACTGTTTGGTTTCAATAAGAACACTGATAATCTGTTAAAGGCTAATAAAACAGGTTGTGTGTAATAGATTGTCTCACTAATTGTCAAGCCCTTAACTGAACCTAAATCACACGAATTGGAATTAAGGTTTGTTGTTTTTGTGTTACACTGCTTTTCAATCTGATATCTGTGTGTGTGCATCTGGAAATTCTATCTGCATAATCTTGTGATTAACCTTGCTGAATTAAAAGCTTTTCAAACAAAAACAGTGCTGAAATAAATCTGTTCATTTTCACATAAATCGATTTATTTTTTGTAAAACTGTGTTAAACACTGTTTCTGCGAGAAAGTTTTAAAAGGTCAATTCACCCCCCCTCTTGAACTTTGGCACTATTAAACCCAACAGATGTCTCACTATCCCAAGTTCATGACGATGATTATAGGCCTGGGTCACACATTAGGAACACTGTACCTAATGAAATGTATTTATTGATGCCATTGGGATGTGAAATGCCATGTTAGAAAAATTGTTTGATATTCTTGAGTGACAAGTTATGACATCCAAATGAGTCACTACGAGAGTTGAGCAACAAGTGAAATTCTTTGAGTGACATGTTCTTGTTATAGAACGAAGAAATCAACTTATTAGTGAACAAGTTGGCATGATGCATCATAACTCAGTGTTCTAGTACTCGAAAGTTTATTGGTCAATGTTAGTTGAAAAGAACATACATGATGTGGAAATTATGGACCAATGTTACAACTTTCTAAGACTTGACCCTGTTGTCACAAAACGTCTTCTTGGCATGCCTCCACAACGTCATATGAGAAAGTTATTGAATATTATAACCGGGGTGGTTGACTAAGAGCCATGTATTCTTATTGTATATAATGTTATTTTATTAACTTCTAGGAAATGTAATGTTATATATGGTTGCACCTTGAGATACTTTGTTGAATTGAAATACCCTATTGAGCATTTAATTATATGTTGTGCATATATTTGTTCTTATTTTCTTATTAGCTAAGCTTAAATTGTTTCCATATAATATTATTTGAATGGGCACTTGATAAGTGCCAATGTGTAGTATTTTTAATTGAGAAAATTGAACACTTTGGAACTTAATTGATGCTTAATGTCAGAAAATTACCCTAATCTGAGAATTATTGAATTTGATTATATATTTTGAATCAAGAAATAAATGAAGAAATTTAAGCTTAATTTTTGTGTAAATTTCAGATGAATGTGAAGCATTAGAAAAATTAAAGCAAAGACTTATAGATTGGATCACAAGAAGAAGTAAAGAAAGTAAATTTACAGGAAGCATCTCGCTCAATCTAGAAGATTTAACTCAGGCTAAAATTATCTAGATTAAGTAAGTGGTGCAATATTTAACTAGTAGGCTAGAATCACTCGTCCAAGCTAAAACAACACCAAAAGATCTAGTCTAAACTAGGTTAAAACAGAGATTAGGGGAGAGATTAGAGAGATTACTTGGAGAAAATAAGAAAACTTTGTTCTTAGGAGAAGAACCAGCAGAGATTGGCTCTTCTTATGCATTTTAGATTAGGAATGAAGATTGGAGGAGCTATCATGAGTGGCTATTTTCTTTCAAATTGGGATTGAATGTAATCTACTCTGATAAAATCTATTCTTGGTTATATATTGTTCTTGCCGGTTGACTTGATTGTCGGTTGACTCAAACGACAGTCTCTGGCCCGCCTGTCTCCACCTGAGAATCGAACTTCCTTGGGTTGAAGAATTTCTCACCTGCAAAGACAAAGGGGCACCCTGGTGGCCGTTTGCACTTCGACACTCAAGTTAGTACTGGGGTAAAGAAACAGTAAGTGAATAAAGTAGTTTGAGTCTTAGAAACGGTGTACCTTGTTAGGGTTTTTACCACCCTTTATATAGGTTGTAACTAGGGTTACTTATGTTCTATTACCCATATCTAGGGTTCCTAGGAGAATGTCCTTGTGCCTCTATTACACAATCTTAGCGTAATCTGGCACATAAGACTTCCCTTCACTGGAGTGCAACGACTAACAGTATGGCCGTCAAGGTACCAACTCATGCACCAATGCTGCGAGGCCATCTGTTTTATGGGTGCCCTAAGTATTCACGTGCCATGCATGCAATTGCTCCTTGGAAACCCTAACCCTAACCCTAACGGGCCTCAGCACCTCCAAGGAACACTTGCTTGTGCCGTACCCGAATGTACCATACACACCCCATGCATGATCCTCTCATGACTTAGGTATTTTTCTAGTATATGGGCGTTAACTTCATGTTAACTCATAATACTTGTGGGACCCAACCTACGTGGCCCACCATTACTATCAGTCCGTCGATGACCGATGTCCGATGTCTTTCTCTCAGGCCGATGATTGAGGTCTGGCCTGTACATATATATATATATATATATATATATATATATATATATATATATATAATATTCTTTTTTCTACTTGTTCTTGGTATTTTCGTTTCATGCTTATAGTTGGATTATATCTAATCAATGGAGTCTTGATTTTTATCCTTAAATTTAACTGAAAAGTATTTTTATGGATCTGAAATAGACGGAAATATTTGATAACTTGTAATGCTAGGAATAAATTTCAGGTTATTAATTGCACCATAATTTTTGTTCATAAAGCTGGATGATTTGTTAGATATATGAGGAATTAGTGTTTGAGGAATTATCTTATATTAAGGTGAATAACTTAAAAATTTCAGCATCAAGAATAAGTAGTTTTGAGTATTATAAATATACCAAAATACAAATGACTAAGATAGAAGCAATTCGATCCCAAGCATTTTTATCTATATTCTAAAAGTTAGCTTCGTTACATGTTGAATTAAATCTTAAATTGTGAGTTATTTCTGGTGAAAGCGTTAATTTGGTTATGAAAAAGTTCCTACGGTTATATTATATACTTATTTAGTTTTATATCATAATATCTTAATTAAAATTGTTCCCTGTATATTCGACAATCGTACTTTAAATAGTACTATATTACAGTTGATAAAAATCAAGTTTTGGCGCCGTTGCTGGGGAAAAATTTCTTTTAAGAATTTTTGAAGTATAACTTATTGAGTATTGTGAATAGTTTATTTTCTTTGTGAATAGATAATTGTTTATAGCTTATTATTTTATGTTGTGCAAATATTTGCTTGAGTTGTCTTAGATATATGTTATTACGAGGACAGGTTCCTGAAGATCAATTGGAATTTGACCTAGAAATTGAGAAGACAACTATAAAAAATCGGAGCAAAATCAGAAAAGAAAAGAAACAAGGACAAGGAAAAAGAGAATCTTCCAACACTCTCAACTCACACAACGAAACAAAGTTAGAAATGGCTGATAATAGACAAAATCCACCTAGAAGGACACTGGAGAATATACCATGCAACAAGGACCGAGGAATTTCTTCAGTATAGCCATACCTCCTGCCACCAAATCATTAGAAATGAAACCAACTTTTCTTAGCTTAATCAGTACTCATCAATTCATTGGAATGGATCATGAAGACCCTTATACTCATCTATCCACATTCTATGAGTTGGTTGGGACCAAGGGCTTCGAGGAGAATGATATTGAATTTATTTATATGTGCCTATTTCCTTTCTCACTGGAAAGCAAGCCAAAAGAATAGTTAAAGTCGCATCCAAACCAAAGTTTAAGTAGCTAGAATAATATAAAAGAGAAATTCTTACATAGATTCTTCCCACTCTCTCGATATATCAAATGCCAAATCTGGTATTTCCACATTCAAGAAAGGGTTAGATGAACCTTTTTTTGAAACTTGAGAATGTTTTGAAGTAATGTTAAGAAAGTGTATTAATCATGGCTTTGAAGAAAACGCTCAGTTGAACATATTCCACAATGGTTTGAGGCCTGATACTAAAATGATTTTGGATGTTACAGTAGGAGGTACATTGATGACTGTTGACCAAGCTCAACACGATAAACATACAGTCTAAAAGAAAGGGGTGTAGGATCTTAGTACTTCAGATGCAATTTTAGCACAAAATAAAATTTTGACTCAGCAAATTGAGGCATTAACCAAGCAAATGTCAAAAATGACTCAACAGTTACATGTAGTAAATTCTTATTCAATTCATAATCAAGCTTTGAAGTGTGATTTTTGTGGGGGGCATCATTTTAATGGACAATGCTCTTATCTAAATCCATAAGAGGAAAAGGTCCAGTATATGAATAATCAAGGAAGGCAAGGTGGCTTTTCATCTAACTATCCAAATAACATGGCTCAAAGGTGGAGGAATAATCTAAATCAAGGTTTTGCGTGTAAGCAAGAGGTTGGATCATTTAACATGCAAGATCCTTATCAGCAACAACCACATTATCCTTTCATTCATGAGAGAACATTCAAATTGGAGGATACTTTTGAGAAGTTCATGCAAGTCTTTCTATCCAATCAGAAAAATACGGAAGCATCAATAAGGAATTTAGAGGCATAGGTGGGGCAGTTGGCTAAACAGTTAGCTGATAATCAAGGAAGTCAATTTTCAGCCAATACACAAACCAATCCCAAGGAGCATTGCAAGTCTATCACTACCAGAAGTGGGAAAGTTATAGGAAAAAGAATTGAGGAAATTATAGTTGTTGAGGAGGAGGTTTTAAAAGGTAAAGAGATTTAAAAAGAACAGATTGTGTGTGAGGGAGGAGAAAGAAGGAATAAGGAAGATGTTGTAGATATTGAAGAGAAAATAGAAAAAAAAAGAAAAAAAAAAGTGAAAAACAAGAGAGGAGTGTTCCTTTAAAAGATGTACCTTATCCACATGCTCCTACAAAGAAAGATAGTTAAGATTTATGGATATTCTTAAAAGATTACAAATTAACATTCCGTTTACTGAAGCTTTATAGTAGATGCCTACATATGCTAAATTCATGAAGGAATTATTGACAAAGAAAAGAAAATTCAATGACCAGGAAATAGTTGAATTAGAAGTTGGATGCAATGCTAAAATTCAATCACCTATCAAGACTTGCAAATGAGAAAGTAGTTGCACTTGAATCAGAAGTAATAGATGAGTTTCCTGATAAAAAACTCCTTGTAATTTAAGAAAGACCATGGTTTGCATATATGGCAAATTTTAAAGCTACAGAAGTGGTTCTTGAAGATTTTGGATGGCATCAAAAGAAAAAGTTATTCAAAGATGTTAATCATTATGTATGGGATGATCCTTGTCTATTTAAAGTTGGTGCATATAATTTGATAAGGTGTTGTGTTACAAGAGATGAAGCTAAAAATATTTTGTCATTGTCACAATTCATCATATTCACCATATGGAGGTCATTTCAATGGAGAAAGAACAACAACTAAAGTGTTACAAACTAGATTTTATTTGTCAACTCTGTTCAGATATGCACATGAACATGTTCAGAACTGTGATAGTTGCCAAAGAACTGGAGCTATTACCAGAAGGCATGAAATGTTGTTGCTGAACATTCAAGAGATTGAAGTATTTGATTGTTGGGAAATTGATTTTACAGGACCAATGCCATCATCACTCTCAAATCAAGTATGTCTCGAAATGGGTGGAAGCAGCTGCAACTCAGAAAGATGATGCCAAAATTGTGATCAAATTTCTTAAGAGAAATATTTTTACTAGTTTTGGTACTCTAGAGTTTTGATAAGTGATGGAGGTTCACATTTTTGTAATGCGTAGCTTCAAAAGGTTTTAGAACACTATGGAGTTAGACATAAAGTAGCAACAACTTACCATCCTCAAACTAATGGTCAGGTAGAGATTTCTAACTGGGAAATTAAGAATATTTTGCAAAAAAATAGTATCTTCTTCCAAAAAGGATTGGTCTAACAAGATTGATGAAGCTCTTTGGGCTTATAGAACAACATTTAAGATGCCTACTACTTTGTCTCCATTCCAATTGATATATGGTAAGGCATGTCATCTTTCGGTGGAATTGAAACACAAAGCATACTGGGCAATCAAGTTCTTAAACTTTGATCCTGAAGCAGCTAGAGAGAAGACAAAAGTACAACTTCATGAACTTGAAGAAATGAGATTCAATGCTTACCGATCTTCAAAACTTTATAAGGATCGAGTCAAATTTTATCATGATAGAAATTTTTTGAAAAGAACTTTTGAACCAGGTCAATTAGTGTTGTTATTCAATTCCAGGTTGAGGTTTTCCCTGGAAAACTCAAATCAAGGTGGTCAGGACCATTCCAAGTCAAGCAAGTAAAACCATATGGAGCAGTGGAATTGGAAGATCCTACCTAAAAAAGGAGTTGGGTGGTCAATGGACAAAGATTGAAACATTATTTTGGTGGTACAATTGAAAGGCGCACCACTATGATCCACCTGAATGATCCTTAATTGAATCAGGTGTCAAGCTATATGACATTAAACGAGCGCTTGCTGGGAAGTAACCCAGTGTTTTATTTTGAAGTGTGTATTTAATTGTACTTTTGATTTAGTAGTATATTTTAATATTTGATGTCGTTAAAACCAATTGATATTTGATGTCCTTAAATTTGGGAATTGAGTAATGGTCATGTAGGATTGGAATGTTAGGTGAAATGAATGGATGAAAAAAAGATTAAAAAGGTTTGAAACTATTCACAAAATAAAAAATTTCAAGAAAATTTCATTGCAGGGTAATTTTAGCTTAAGCTAGGTTCTTATAGCCTAAGCGAGATATGCAGAAGAATTAACAAATTTTGTTCTACAATTCTCACCTAAGCTAAAATGACCTTGTCTGGGCTAGAAAGAATGTGTTGCTCTCGGCCAAATTTTCGCCTAATGATATGAACCCAAGAACATGATAAGGATATGATATGAACATGTTATGGATTCAATGAGAGTTGGAATATGATTAGGCACATTTTAAGAATTGGATCAATGTTCTTAATCAATCAAGAACTCACCAAAACACAAGTAACCAAGCCAAACTCACATAGAAACCCATTTTTTGCCATATGAACCGTTTGAAACAAGGAACAACACAAATGCACCGATTAAAACTCTAAGAAACACAATTAAAACCATAAGAACAACAAACTAAGACAAACTACCAAATATAAACACAAACTAAACAAATTCTGATTGAATCAACAAGAAACAACAAAGACATGTTTTAGAGTTTGTTTTGGAATGGAAATGGATGAAGAAGATGAAAAAGGACAAGGAAACTTATGTGGTTGGAGCTCTTGGAATTGTGCACGCCACTTGAAGGATGGTTGGCTTCAAGATGAGTGTTGTTGTCGCCACTTGAGATCCCAAGAATTCACTCAAGATAAGACTAGAAGAGAAGAAGACACAAGTCTCACTCACTCACTCACCATTGGTAGAGGTTCTTTACTCTCAAAAATCAATCTTATTATTTCAAAGACCTAAGCCTCCCTTTTATAATAAGGAAGACCGGTCATAAAGTACAAGAGAAGCTTTGAAAGATTACCTTCTAACTCCTTCTATTCTAGCGCCTAAAGGAGTGTGAAGAGGCACCCTTCTAGTTCCTTCCTAAAACTAGTGCCTAATAAGGTGCTATACAATGGAGGTATCTTTTAGGTTTCCCTCTTTAGCACCTTCCTAAACACTACTCTATATGTTTTACAAGTTTATACAAAAGAAATTATAAAGAGAGAAAACATTTGAAGCCTACTACCTAAATCCTTAGCTTTGCTCCTTGTAATCCTTTGAGGTATAAAGGATGATGAGCTAATGTGTCCTTGAGAATCTTGAACTTCAACCTTATTCTCTTCTTCTTCTTGATCTCTATCACCTAAGCATGCCATTTTTAGCTTGAGCTAAAGTGAAAAAACTTTATGTTGTTGCTCTCGCCCTAAATCTAGCTTGAGCGAGACAGACCCAGCCTAGGCTAGAAAAAGTTACATTGCTGATGGTGGAGATGCGGGGTAAAACAAACTCTAATAAACTTTACCATTTTAAATCTTCATTCAAACTTTATTCAAACCCAGTGCGCCCTATTTCTCTCCAGTTTTAGACTTCCAAAGCTATCTTTCAGTCAAGCATTTCATCTAAACTTCCATTACCAAGGTAAGTACTTCCACTAACATCTCCATTGCCATTCTCATTGCCATTTCCATTCAAGCAATTCTTCATTTTACGGTTTCATTCCCAAATTGCTACAAACTCAAAGATCCAACAAGGCATCTACCATGGTTTTGCCCAAGGTCAAAATAATTCGTGGATAACACCCATTGAATTTAATGATTATCTATCTTGGCCTGGGGACATGCACAAATTTTCATAGTAAGTTGACTTTAGTAGTTTAGTTTAATATTTCTTACTTTAACTTTTTGTGGATTGCAAGCTTAAGTTAGTAATATTGGCTTATGTTTGCGTATTTTGTGAGATTTTGTACATAGATAGATGATGGTAACTTCTTTTTTTCAAATGTATAGTCATAGTAAAAAATTTTGAAAAAAGAAATCAAACCCTAATTCTAAATTACAACAACTAAATGGAGGATCATGGAATTAATTTAAAGAAAAATAATTGTGGTTGAAACCATCACTCAAATTGAGGAAAGATAGTAATGTATAAAAGTTGGAACAAGGTAAACAGTTGAAAGCAATGAGTGAGAACAACTAAGGAATTAAAATTAGTCAACCAAGTGAGAGTGTGAAACCTTAAAACAGTTTGAGACTTTCACTAGTGAAGAGTTAATTGAGGTTGCCTGATTTTCGAGTCAATTTGCATCACAAAACCAAACATGGAGATGATTGAGGCATGTTTAATAGAGTGGATGTGAGAAAAATCATATCCAAATAGCTAACCTTTGCACTATGTAATGAAATGTGTAGAAAAATAATCATTTTTTAGCTGAAATTTGTTTTATTTACTGTAGCTTCTAATATAAATATATTGTCCTAGCTTGTGGTATGCTAACAAATGGAGAGCGTGGATGTAATTCAAATTTCTATAATTAAAAGAATTGGGTTTGGATCTTGAGAATGACAGAAAAATAATCCACATTCTCATTCTCTTTTCTAAAAAAAGTTTTAAAAAAATCAAAATAAATAAGGGGGATTACAAGAATAAAAAGGGAAACAATGTGAACGAATCTTATTGAATGGATAATGGATAACACAATTAGAAATTGAATTGCAAATATGCTAATCTTTTGTTAAGTGTGCACTTTGTTATCCTAGAAAAACCAATTTTTCTTTGAAACCCAACCTCATTACAACTTTAAAAAGACCTCAAGATTTATGTTTGTAAGAGTGTTAGTAATCAACTGGAAATGAAGGGTAACCTTAAAATAGCTAGGAAATCAGTGAAAAGAGAGGGAAAACACTTACAAATGAGGAATTAAGAGAGGAATTCCTTAGTTTGATTCTCAGTAAAGAGTAACAATTGTTTACCGTGGAAATTGATTGGAAACACCATAATTTTGTTTCTTTTATCCTGTTCTTTTTTCATAAGTTGTTCTGACATTGAACTATATATTTGATTTCTAAAGATTATTGGGGAGGAATGAATTTTTTTTTTTTTTTTGGGATTCAATTATTTTGCTTGAGGACAAGAAAGATTCTAGGTTGGGAGGAAGTTGATAAGTGTCAATGTGTAGTATTTATAATAGAGAAAATTGAACACTTTGAAACTTAATTGTTGCTTAATGTCAAAAAATTACCCTAATTTGACAATTATTGAATCTGGTTATATATTTTGAACCAAGAAACAAATGAATAAATTTAATTCCAATTTTTTTGTAAATTTCAGATGAATGTGAAGCATTAGAAAAAAGAAATCAAAGACTTATAGATTGGATCACAAGAAGAAGTCAAGAAAGAAAATTTAAAGGAAGCATCTCACTCAAGTTAAAAAATTTAGCTTAGAATTAAATTATCCAGATTAAGTTAATGGGGGCAGTATTAAACTTGCTCATGATAGAATCGCTCGCCCAAGCTAAAACAACACCAAAATATCTAGCCTAAGCTAGGTTAACTCGCTTGAGCTAGATTCCATTAAATAAATTTTGGAACAGATTTAAAACAAAGATTATGGGAAGGATTAGAGAGATTACTTGGAGAAAATAAGAAAACTTTGTTTTTAGGAGAAGAACTAGCTAAGATCAGCTCTTCTTATGCTATTCAAATCAGGAATGAAGATTGGAGAAGCTATCGTGAGTGGCTAATTGCTTTCAAATTGGGATTGAATGTAATCTACTATGATAAAATGTATACTTGGTTATATATATATAATATTCTCTTTTCTACTTGTTCTTGGTATTTTTCTTTCATGCTTATTGTTGGATTCTATCTAATCAATGGAGTCTTGATTTTGATCCTTAAATTTAACTGAAAAGTATTTTTATGGATCTGAAATAGATGAACCATAATTTTTTCATAAAGCTGGATGATTTGTTAGATATCTAAGGAATTAGTGTTTGACAAATTATCTTATGAATTTCATATGTGACGAATCAAGGTGAATGACTTAAAAATTATAGCATCAAGAATAAGTAGTTTTGAGTATTATATATTCTAATATTCCAAAAATACAGATGACTGAGATAGAAGCAATTCAATCCCAAGCATTTTTTTATCTATATTCTATAAGTTAGCTTCGTTACTTGTTGAATTAAATCTTAAACTGTGAGTTATTTCTGGTGAAAGCGTTAATTTGGTTAATGACAAGTTCCTACGGTTATTTTCTATACTTATTGAGTTTTATATAAGAACATCTTAATTAAAAAATTTCCCTGTGGATTCAATATTCGTACTTTAAATAGTATTATATTACACTTGATTTGGTATACTTGCCGAGGAAAATCAACAAAATTAATTGTTATTTTTTATGTGTTAAGTTTTGTGGCCATGGCTCCTTCTTCATCAAGTAATAGACAATGAAGTCACGGGGAAAGTGAAGGAAAAGCTTTGACAACTGATATTGCAGTTCCTGCTACACATCACCGAGATATTCAAGACATACTAAATAAAAAATGTTTTTTTTGTTAGTGTGATAAGATGATTGAGTATGAGAAGGGGTTTTACACGAGACCAGTGTTGACACCTAAATTCATGAATTCCCTTCTTTACATAGTAAGGGTTTTAATTTATTATGCTACAAGTTATGTACTTTGAAGATCTTATTAAATTGTTTTATTCCAATTTAAAGATAACAGGAGTTGGTAACCTTTGTACTGAGGTTAGAGAGAAGAAAATTAAAATCACACCTCCAGATTGGTTAACTTTTGCTCATTTGAAGTACCAAGGTCAGAAGTTGACGTCTTCAAACTTTCCTGAGGAGCTGAACTATGATCATGACAAGGCACTTACATCCATGATCAGACTACAAATGCATGATCAAAATATAAGGAATGGACATAGTTTGAATATTAATGATAGACTATTTCATTACATCTTTGTGCACATCTTGAGTCTCGGGGCCAACAATTTTGCTCAATTGTTGCATGAAGACATTTTTATGTTATGGGCCATAAAAAATAATGTATTGATTAATTGGCCTCATTACATCATGTACCACATGATTAAATGTTTGGACAACAACATGCTTCTTCCATACAACATTCTCATCACACGAATCATGGCTTAGTACGACGTGGACTTATCCATCGTTGCAATCGTTGAACTAGGGTGGTCACACTTTTCGGAAAAAAAAAAACTTGATCTAATTGAATATCTTTCACGTCCACAATGTCTGGAAACATGATAATGAACAAGATAAGGGACACCCACCTATAACTGACGACCATGTTAAAGATATTGTAACTCAACCCCCAATCCCCCATGATACTCAAATGCTTTCACAAATTTGGGGTGGTATACCAGACTTGCACCAAGGATTAAATAATTTGATGATCAATGTGAACAGAGGTTTTGATAGGGTTCATCAAAGAATTGACCGCCTCGAAAAAAGATTTGATAACTTCCAAGACTCTTTCCAATGATAGTTGTGATCATATGATTGTAGTTTTTTTTATCTAATTATTATAATTTTACTATTTTTTCCAACATATTGTATTGTACAGTGTTATTTCGATATATTTTATTAAGTTTTACTACATTCACATATTTCAATTTTTTTCTATTTCAATTATTAATATTGAATTTTATTTTAATTTAGCAAAATCCATTTTCAAACATTTTTCATGGATTGACAATGCCATAATGTTTTAATCTAAACGATTTCCATGCATAAATAAGTAAATAATATTTCATTTTCAACTAATTTTAATGACAAAGACATAATTGTAATCTTACATTTTTATCAATTAAAAAAACATCCCCATTTTTAATCACAAAACTTTCAATCCATTTTCCTTCATTTTCTACTTTCTTACCTTCAATCCAAACATCCCCATTTTTTCCTCAGTTTCTTCTCAAATCCATATCTTTCCTCTCCCTCAAATCCATCTTCAAATTCAAACAAAGCATTAGTGTCATCTTCTAACGAGTTGGACGTTAAGGTTGTTTTGAATTGGGAAGGGACGTGTAGGGATTTGAGGGGGTGGATGTGTGAGGATTTGAGAGGGAGGTGTGAAGAAAGTGAGTGTGTTTGGATTGGGGTATGCCAGAGTGGATTTGTTAGAAGAATTTATTGAAGTTTGTGAATAATATGATGGTTGTGAGGATTTTTAAAATTTTTTTAAAAGGTGTAAAATGTAAGTTTACAAATTTACCCTTATATTTAAAAATATTTAAATAATGAAATATGAGATATTTTTCTGTA
The DNA here is from genome assembly GCF_051622355.1 of Phaseolus vulgaris. Taxonomy (NCBI): domain Eukaryota; kingdom Viridiplantae; phylum Streptophyta; class Magnoliopsida; order Fabales; family Fabaceae; genus Phaseolus; species Phaseolus vulgaris. The sequence goes on from NC_143505.1 coordinate 47,757,872, forward strand.
GATTGAGTTAATTAAATTTTTATAAATTATTTTTGTTAGGTATTAGAATTATGGACTAGGGTTAGGGTAGGGTTACCCTCATAACTAACTATATTAATACAAAGTTAAAAATTTATAGCTAAGTATAACACACAAATTCATATTCATATCAACATAATTATAATACAGAAAAAATAAATTTACAAATAATTATAATACACACAAATAAAATTATAACTAATTATAATACACACAAATAAAATTATAACTAATTACAATACACATAAATAAATTTATATCTAATTATAATACATAAAAATAAATTAAATAAGTTATTATAATACATACAAATAAAATTATAACTAATTACAATACAGAAAAAAAAATTAACTAATTATAAGACAGAAAATTTAATTTATAAGTAATTATAATATAGAAAAATTAATTTATAACTAATTCTAATTTGCCTTTAATAAAATTTCGTATTTCGTTAAAGACCAAATGACTCATTGTTTCCAAATACTAAGTTAACAAACAAATTTATTTATGAAGAACTTAAATCAATTATACAACCAATTATATACAAAGCATAAATCTACACGGTTTTTAATTATTAAATGAAATATAATTTTTTTAAAACAAATTATTTAACAAACATTAATTAAATATTTAAAAAAAAATTAAACACAACCACAAACTTCAGTAAAATATAGGCTAATTGGTTATGCCTGCTGAACATAATCGATTATGACTTTTAAAATAGTTTGTAATCAATTATAGTTAAGATTGAAGGCACCATATAATCAATTTTGCTTAGAAAATATAAGACATAATCGAGTATGTTGCATGTGCTTTGTCATACATAATTAATTGTCTACTAAAAAAATGATTAATCGATTATCTTGCATGTGCTTTCTTATACATAATCGATTATGGTATTTGTGTATTACCGTACCTAATCAATTATGGCTCACTTGATTCCAAGCTTCAACACTAGTTGCAAAATTTCATGTTTTCAACAATGCTATCTTTGATCCTAAGGCATAGAACATTTCTAAAACACACCATGAAATGGGAGTGAAGAAACCTCTCAAATGCTTTGAAGAGAACTGTTGGAGAATCCTGTGTGAATTCCTTCATGGCAGTGTCTCAGTGCATACTTTTCACAAGCACACAATGACAAAAATGAATGTTACGCAGTAGACAAGAGAAATAAGGTAAAAGTCAAATATGGTACATGACTTTACTCGTATTTCTTCGAATTTCTTCGTAGTTGAGCAAAGATGCAAAAATCTCACTCACTCGCTCTTTTTTCCTCGAACACACAGATTCAAATACGTTTCATCTGCGCTCACCCTTAATCGTGAACAGTACTACCATGGATCCAAACATAACACAGGGAAAAACATGTTCTTTTTTTCTTTTGTCTTTTAAAATTTGAGAAACTATTTTTATTTTATTTTTACTCTTAAGCTAAAATTATTTTTTGTTTTAAATTTGTCCAATATAATAAATATATTTTTATTTAAAAAATCTTGTTTTTCAACTAATTACTTTTGTTAGGTTTTGTTCCTGCCGGTTGACTTGCCCCGTCGGTTGACCCTATCAGCCGGCGTCGCCCTTCAATTTCGCCTGAGAAGTGTGCCTTCTTGATCAAGAAACCTCTTACCTGCAAAGACAAAGGGGCACCCTAGCGGCTGTTTGCACTCTGATGCTCAAGTCAGTATTAGGGCAAACAAACACCAAGTGTATATAATAGCTTCAGTCTTAGAAACTGTGTACCTTACTAGGGTTCTTGGCACCCTTTATATAGGCTGGAACTGGGGTTTACCTTTGCGTTATTGCTCTTGACTAGAGTTCCTTGGAAATGTCCTTGCACCGCTATTCGTAGAATTTAAGCGTATTTGGCACATGGACTTCCCTTAACTGGAGTGCAATGACTGACAGAGTGGCCGCTTGGGTACCAACTTGTGCACCTAATCTCTAGCGCCATCTGCTTCGTGGGTGCCCTAAGTATTCACGTGCCGTGCATGCAGCTTTCCCTAGAAACCCTAACCCTAATGGGCCTTAACACCTCCTAAGATTATCCACAAGTGTTGCGCCTCCATGCGTCATACACATCACGTGCATGGATCTCTCATGACTTAGGCTTCCCACATATCTCATGGCCTCGTACATCATTCAACTGACCGATGTGCGATCTTCTCCCTCTACTGGCGAGGTCCGATATCGATCTCCAACATCGGGCTTAGGGTAGTAATATCAAAGACTAACCAAACCCTTGATAGGTGCGTCTAGGGCCCACCTCACGTGGCTCCCTTCCATTACCAAGCATCGGTGCGCAATGTCTTAGGTCAACCTCCAAGTTGATGACCGAGGATTGGTCGAGACACAAGCCCCCCAGTCTCAAGTTGTAACTTGTTTCAGTGAAGAGACTAAGTGATCGCGCTACGCAACCTACGTGGCATTGAGTAACGGACGTGAATAGTACACCGAAGTGACATCTCATCATTCTTCGCTAATCCACGTACACGTGTGACGATCGATGGATGGGACTTGTTGGCACTCGAACTTCTTCGTGCATGTTCAAGCACTTTAACCCTTGAGTTCCCACCACTATTTCATTACTTTCACTTATCCGAACCTTCGCCTAGCATTCTGCGACCAAACACTTTCTTCTCTTTCCCCCGAATCTCAGACCCTCGAACCTCAACATTCTAAAGGTATGATTTTTATTCACCTATTGCTTTGCAATTCATGATTTCGTTGCTCGTAACATGCTTATAACTGCCTGGGCCTGTTTATGATTTATGTATTTTTCTGTGCATTCATTTCTACTGTTTATGCTCAAAGTCTCTGTTTTCTGGGTTTCTCTGGTTCTGTCGAGTCGAGCCGCTTTCAACCTTCTAAAGTTCCTATGTTTCTTCCTCTTTTTAGCTTTTCAATCCGAGATGACCAAACGAGCAAAACGAGTTCCCGAATTGGTTTCTCCTTCGGTTTCTAACTCCACTTCGACTTAGTCGTCGTCCTCCGTTCCACCTTCTTCCCCAGTCCCCCCCCACTCCTGCCTCGTTCTACAAGTCTCTATATCGCTGGTCATCGGTGGACCTTTTAGAGGAAACGTCCACCTTTACTACCCTTAAAAGCATAACAACCTATAGGAAGAAGCAATCATGTCATCCATCGCGTGTCTTTGGCAAAGACCACGATAAGTACATGCAGATGGTGGCCTGTCGCGAGGGGGAACCAGTATGTTCTGACGAAGCCTCCGACCCCGAAGGTCCTTTTTGCTTCATTTATTCCACCCTCTTTCGAAGGCTGGGGTTTCGGTTACCCTTCACCACTTTCGAGCGCACATTGCTGACCGAGGTGAACGTTGCCCCCGCCCAGCTGCATCCTAACAGTGTGGCGTTCGTGAAAGCCTTTGCCATTCTTTGCTGCAGCCTCGGCCTCACACAGTCCGTCGATGTCTTCCTTTATTTCTTCGAGGTCAAAGATCCAGGGAAGAAGTTGTGGGTCAGCTTCAATGGTGTGGCTGGGAGGGTACTTTTAACACTCTTCCAGCAATCGTACTAGGGTTTTAAAAAGAAATTTTTCAAAATTCACAACAATCAGAGGGACCCCTCTCTTTTAGATGGGTTTCCCTTATAATGGACAGAGAAACCAAACCTTCAAAGAGCCTGGAGTCTTGAGGATCTTTCCTCTCAGGAGCGGGGTGTATGCGAGCTTCTCTCTAGGCTCTGTGCCCCTTTGAACACTTTGGAGCTACTCAAGTGTGAGTATAGCCCCGAAGATCTTGAAACCTACATTGGTACTCCCTTGTTCTTATGCCTCTTATTTTATCCCAATTTTACTTGCATACTTGTCCTGTTTACTCATTCCCGCATTGACTTGTTGCTTTCACACAGATATGGGTTTCAGTAAAGACAAGAAAAAGAAATCGGCCGACCTCTTGCCTAAACAGGGCGGTTGCTACTGAGGCGAGCCTTTCGACACCCCTAGCCCCTTCATCTTCGGTTGCGCCTACTTTTCCGCCCACCAATCTGGCCCCTACCGCCGTTGAGCCTAGAGGAGGAGTGGCGGTCGAGTCTGATGATGAAGATACTTGCACCGGTCTTGTCTTCAAACGACCGAGGGTGGGCGTGACCGTGGCGCCTTCTCTTTCTGTCTCGGCCGGTACACCGACCTTCATTGATCATCCCTCTAGCGCCTCTTCCCCCTTCAAGTTGTTGCTCTTGAGGGTGAGGGAGAGAGTGCCCCCGGAGGCCAAGAGACGGGCTCCTCCTCGCCACTTCCTTTGCTGCTAAAAAAGGCACTCAGTCGTTTCCAAAGCCAAAAGGTGGAGGGCTTAGACGGCAATCTCCTTCAGGAGCGTGTGGTCGAGGTTCTTGGGGACCTCTTGTTTGCCTCCAACCTTGCGTTTAGCAGGACCTAAGAGTCCGAAGACCTTAAGGCCAGGATGGCAACGCTCGAGGAGGACTTGGCCAACAGGATCAGAACCTTTACTAATCGTGAAACGACCCTGTACCTGGAGCTGGCAAGCCTTCGCCAATCTGAGAAAGACGCCAGAAAAGCCCTCCAAGACAAAAGCCTAGAGGCGGTCGAACTAGAAGCAAGGATCTTGCCTCTACGTACTCATGCGGTTGAGCTAGACGACATCGTAGTCGAACTGAAGGAAAAGGTGGCCAATCTGGAAAAAAGGAGCACGCAACACGAGATCCTCCTGGGGCAGGTTGAAGGCGAGTTGGCCGAGAAAACCGAATCCTTGACCGGGGCAATCGAATCCCTCAGAAGGACAGAGGAGGAGCTTACTAATGATGTCGTTGTGGCTTACGGTGAGGAGTTTCAAGATGCCATCGCTCAGTTTGCCTGTGCGCATCCTGATGTAGATCTTACCCTCTTTGATGAGTCCAAATGCGTTGTGGATGACCGCGAGAATGACTCCTTTTATAATTCTGTTTTGTTGACAACCAAACTTTCTCGTATGTATACTTTATAAGTATTTATTTCTTTTAACTGTTTCCTCTATTTACCCCGCTCTCCATACGACGCGTATTTATTTCTTTTAACTGTCGCCTCGCTCTCCATACAACGCCTTCGGTTTAGGTTCGCCCCTTTGGGTAGCACATTTGCCTTGCATGCTTGTTTGTTCTTGGAGTCTATATGCAAGAGGGGACGCATGTCTCCTCGTTGTGATGTTTCTGCCCCCAGTGAACAACACTTTCTCAATTTCATTCTAGCTGTATGAAGTCAGGGAATAGCTGATCTTGCCCTTGTTACAAAGTCAAGGGACGAAACTTTTTGGTACTCGAACCATACTTCCTTCGTTGCGAGAGGGGTTTATTGGGGAGACCAAACTACCTCTGCGCATTACTTCAGAGAAGGAGGTTCCTCTAGTTTAGCGAACCATACTATTCTCGGACTTGGTGAAATTTCGCAAGAGGGAGGTCCATTCGAGGACCATACTACTTTCGCTCTTGACTTATCACTACAAGAGAGAGGTTCGTTTATTTCGGCGAACCATACTATTCTCGGGCTTGGTGAACTTTCGCAAGAGGGAGGTCCATTCGAGGACCATACTACTTTCGCTCTTGACTTATCACTACAAGGAAGAGGTTCGTTTATTTCGGCAAATCATACTATTATCAGGCTTGGTGAACTTTCGCAAGAGGGAGGTCCATTCGAGGACCATACTACTTCCGCTCTTGACTTATCACTACAAGGGAGATGTTCGTTTATTTCGGCGAACCATACTATTCTCGAGCTTTGTGAACTTTTGCAAGAGGGAGGTCCATTCGAGGACCATACTACTTCCGCTCTTGACTTATCACTACAAGGGAGAGGTTCGTTTATTTGCAATGCACATTTAGCTGAATAATTTTTATTCGGTGACCTCGTTAAAAAACCCTCTCAAGGGAAAAAGAGAGTCCCCATAGTCATGTACAAACGCAAGATTTAACTAAAATAAAACTTCAGGTTGGTCGCGTTCCAAGTGTGAGGAATCGCGCCGCCTTATAATGTCTTGAGTCTGTATGCTCCGTTCCCAAGGGCCTCCGTTACTCTGAAAGGACCGGTCCACTTGGGAGATAGCTTGTTTTCTAACTGGTACGGGTGGGCCTTCCTCATCACTAGGTCGGCGACCTGGAACTGGAGAGGTCTCAGCTTGGAGTTGTACTTGTATTCCACCCTCTTCTTCAAAGCTTCATCTTTAATCCTTACTTATTCTCTCACTTCATCCAGTAGGTCCAAACTCACCTTTCTTTCCTCGTTCGACTCCTCGACCACGAAGTTCTAGAAACGTGGTGAGTTCTCATGGATCTCTACAGGGATCATAGCATTTGAATCGTACACCAAGCTGAATGGTGTTTCCTTGGTTGTGGATTGAGGGGTAGTGTGGTAGGCCCACACGATTCTAGGAACTTCTTCTGCCCAGGTCCCTTTGGCTTTGTCATGCCTTCTTTTCAGACCTCTGAGTAGAACTTGGTTGGCCGACTCGACCTGTTCGTTCGTCTAGGGGTGTTCTATTGATGCAAATACTTGCTTTATCCCCAGCTCCGTGCATAGCTTGCCCAATTGTTGGCTTGCAAAATGGGTACCATTATCGAATACCAACCTCTTCAGGATTCCGAAGCGGCACACTATGTTTTTCTATACAAACTCCTCTAGGGGCGCTTTGTGCCAATTAGCGTGTTGTTGGCACTGCTTGCATCGTTGGGCATATCTCATGCAATCCTTCCTCATGGTTGGCCAGTAATAACCTGCACGAATGGCCTTTGACGAGAGAGATCGGCCACCGATATGACTACCGCATATCCCTTCGTGTAGTTCTGCCATGATACGCGTGCATTGCTCACCGTCCACACATACCAGTATGGGATGGGTGAATCCGTGCCTGAATAATTTCCCATCAATCAGGGTGTACTTGCTCGAATTTTTCTTGATTTTCTGAGCTTTTGCGGGATCTAACGGGAGTATCTCATCGGCCAAGTAGTGCTAGTAGGCCGTCATCCACGTTTCTCTTTATTCAACCTGGTGAATTTGTAGCACTACCTCCCCAGCGACCGGGTACCTGCTTATTCTGGGTGTACATACCAGTATGGGATGGGTGAATCCGTGCCTGAATAATTTCCCATCAATCAGGGTGTACTTGCTCGAATTTTTCTTGATTTTTTGAGCTTTTGCGGGATCTAACGGGAGTATCTCATCGGCCAAGTAGTGCTAGTAGGCCGTCATCCACGTTTCTCTTTATTCAACCTGGTGAATTTGTAGCACTACCTCCCCAGCGACCGGGTACCTGCTTATTCTGGGTGTTTTCATCGTCTCCTGTGTTAACGATTGATGACTCCTCCTCGTCTCTTCCGACGTGCTGATGTACTAGACTGCCATATTGTTTGTGGTAGCTCGAGGTGTCTTCAGTGTCTCCTGAATCACCGTCCTCTACCCCCTCCCCTTGCCCGAACTGGCGAGTTTCACAAGCAAGTCAGCTCGGGAATTTTGTTCCCTGGGTACATGGACTAACTCAAACACTTCAAACGACTCCTTCAAGACCTGGACATATTCTAGGTATGCGGCCATCTGAGGGTCTTTAGCTTGGTATTCCCCCGTGACCTGGCCTGTAACTAACAAGGAATCACTCTTTGCTAACAACCCTTTTGCTCCCATCTCTTTAGCCAGCAGCATTCCCGCGATCAGGGCCGCATACTCCGCCTGGTTGTTGCTGGCTTTGAAAGCGAACCGTAGGGCCTGCTCGATCAACAACCCATCTGGACCCTCCAAAATAACACCTATTTCACTACCTTGTTGGTTTGAGGAGCCGTCTACGGAGAGTTCCCACTTGAAATTCGACCCTTCTTGGTGTGTGGCTGCCGAGGAGAGTTCTACTACGAAGTCGGCATAGATCTGGCCCTTGATGGGGCCCCTAGGTTTGTAGTGTATGTCAAATTCAGATAGCTCCACCGCCCAACGCGCCATCCTTCCCGCCACATCTGGTTTTTGCAAAGCCTTGCGAATTGGAAGGTCCGTCATTACTATCATGGTGAAGCTCTAGAAATAGTGGCGGAGTCTTCTTGCTGAGAATACCACTGCCACAGCCGCCATTTCTAAGGCCTGGTATCTCACCTTCGGCCCCTGCAATACCTTGATGATGAAGTAGATTGGCCTCTGTATCTGGTCTTGCTCCTGTAATACGACCGAGCTGATTGCTCTCTCTGTAACTGCGAAGTATAAACGAGTGGGATACCCAACTCTGGCTTGCACAACACCGGAGGGCTGGCCAGGTACTCCTTCAATTTGACAAATGTCTCCTCACACTCACGGGTCCAGACGAACCTGTTGTTCCTCTCCAGGCACTGGAAATAAGGGTGACCCTTGTCTCCTCCTACCGATACGAACCTGGACAGAGCAGACATGCCCCTGTCAACTTTTGCACCTTTTTCACTGAGATTAGGCTTCTCATAGCTATTATGGCAGCACATTTCTTAGAGTTCGCCTCGATTCCTCGTTCGGTGAGCAGGAAACCCAAAAACTTCCCTGCCTCTACTCCAAACACGCATTTCTCCGGGTTCAACTTTAGCCGATACTTTGTTATCGTAGTGAATAGCTCTTCCAGGTTAGTTACGTGTTGTTCCCTCTGCTGGGAGGTGACCACCATGTCATTTACGTACGTTTGGACATTCCGCCCCAATATGGGTGCTTGTACCCTGTCCATTACTCGTTGGTAGGTGGCCCCTGCATTTTTTAGCCCAAAGGGCATTGCCTTATAGCAATAACAAGACGACTCCGTCATGAACGCAGTCTTGCATTCATCCCTAGGGTGCATCATGATCTGGTTGTAGCCAGAGAAGGCATCCAGGAAGCTGAGTAACCTGCACCCCGAGGCACTGTCCACCAAGGCATCGATGTTGGGCAGCGGGTAAGAATCCTTTGGGCAGGCTTTGTTGAGATTCGTGAAATCCACACACATCCTCCACTTCCCATTTGCTTTCTTTACTAGAACCACGTTGGCTAGCCATTCGGGGTACTGGATTTCCCTTATGTGGTCAACCTTCAACATCTTCTCCGTTTCTTCCAGTATGACCTGACGCTTTTCTCCGTTGAACTTTCGTCTTCTTTGGCGGACAGGCCGGACGCTAAGGTCCATAGTGAGGTGATGACACAGGAAATCAGGGTCAATACCAGGCATGTCGGTGGCGGACCATGCGAAGGCGTCGAGGTGTCGTGCTAAGACCCCGACGACTTGATTCTGTGACTCCTTATTCAAAGACTGCCCCAGTTTGAACATCTTTCCTTCGATCTCCTTTCCCACCACACCTTCAGCAGCCTCAAGCTAGTTTTCACAGATGATCTCTTCACAGGTTACTTCGTCTTCCCTTGGTGGTCTGGTCATGACAGAGAACACCCCTCTCTTTGTCTTGAGGTTGTTCTCGTAACACTTCTTAGCCTCCCTTTGGTCAAACTTGATGGTGATCATTGCTCCCTCGAGGGAAGGAAATTTCATCTTCATGTGCCTCGTGGAGGGAACTGCTCCCAGCCTGTTCAGGGTTGGTCTTCCCAACAGTATGTTGTAAGCCGATGGTGCGTTGACGACGAGGTACCTGATGCTAGGAGTGCATGAAGACGTGTCGTCTGTGAACGTTGTCCTTAATTCGATATGCCCACGAACTTCCACTTCGTCCCCTGCAAAACAATACAAACACTCGGTGTAGGGCTTTAATTGGTCCGTAGACAACTGCAAACGGTTGAAGGTTGTCAGGAACATAACATCGGTCGAACTCCCTTCATCTACAAGGACACGACGCACCTTCCTCCCGGCTGTGACTAGAGAAACTACCACCAGATCATTATCGTGAGGTATGACATCCCGGAGATCAGCGTTCGTGAAGGTGAGGTCGACATCGGGAATCAGATCTGCCTTCAGTACTTTTGCTGCCATCACCTCTCGTGCATACTTTTTCCGCTAGGAGACGGTGCATCCTCCTCCTAAGAATCCTCCCGAGATAGTGTTTACCTCTCCGTGGATAGGCACCTCGTGCCCCTGATCCACACCCGCAGCCACCAACGTCTAATCGTCTGGTGTTTCTTGAAGGTAGTCCTTCAAAAAACCGCTCTTTACTAATTCGTCTAGTTGATGTGCCGAGGCTAGGAAATTTCATATGTAGTGGTCATTTGCTTGGTGAAATTCGCACCAAGCGTTCTTGTTGGGCCCCATCTTCCTATCGGTCTCTAGTGGTACCTTCAGTCTTGCCGCTATGTTTGGGATAACGATCAGCTCCTTGAGTTCCACTCAACTTATGTTTCGGGAGAGGATCCCTTCGCGTGTGTGTCCCCGCCTGGGCCCGCTCATAGGGTTTTTCCTCCCCTTTCTTCTCCGCGTTCGTTTCTTGGACCCTTATAGGGTGAGGTCGGGCGGCTGCTCGAGGTCGGATAGGGCCGACGAGACCTTGCTTCTACATTACTCGATCATCTGCGACAATGTGTGCTAACGCTCGGCGTCTAATCTCCGTGAATGTCTTCAGGTAAACCCTTAGCAATGATTCACTGAAAGGCCCGGTAGCATTCCCTTGACAAAGGCATGTACTATCATGGCCTCATCAGTGGGCTTCAATCTAATCACTTGAATCCTGAACTTGTTCAGGTAGTCCTTCATGGATTCCCCCTAGTACTGCTTGACATCAAAAACATCGTAAGAAAGCCGGGTGGGGGCCTTGTTTACAAGGTATTGTTCCCTGAACAGTGTGGCATACTGGTCGAAGCTAGTGATGTGTCTGTTGGGAAGGCTGATGAACCATTCTAGTGTCGCGCCTGACAGTGTGCTCATCAACATCTTGCAGTAGGCGGCGTCGGATCCTCCGGTGAGCATCATCTGGGTGTGGAATGCCGTGAGATGGTCCTTTGAGTCCTCTACTCCTGTGAAAGAGACTTTCGGACCTAGGGACATTGTAGGCAAAGTTGCATTCATGCTCGCTCGCGAGAATGGCATGGGACGTGCCCTAAGTGGTACTGGTGGTGCGTGTTCGTCCGTTGCGCGCTCTCCTACCTGTTGTAGGTCCCTTCGCAGTTCCTCGTTGGCTCTGCACAATTCTACATTGTCCGTTCGGGAAGCCGCTACTTCTACTTGGAGAGCGCGCATCGTATCCAGGATTTGTTGCTTGGTTACGTTGTCCGCCCTGGAGGGTACCCTTCCCGCGGATCCAGCAGCTGTTTGTCTCGTACTCCTCATATTGTTGGTAAAGACTCTTAGCGTAAGTGTGAGTGGGACCTTGTTTTAACGGGCCCCATGGTGGGCGCCAAATGTTTCTGTCGGTTGACTTGCCCCATCGGTTGACCCTAGCAGTCGGCGCCGCCCTTCAATTTCGCTTGAGAAGCGTGCCTTCTTGATTAAGAAACCTCTCACCTGCAAAGACAAAGGGGCGCCCTAGCGGCTGTTTGCACTCCGACGCTCAAGTCAGTATTAGGGCAAAGAAACACCAAGTGTATAGAATAGCTTCAGTCTTAGAAACTGTGTACCTTACTAGAGTTCTTGGCACCCTTTATATAGGCTGGAACTGGGGTTTACCTTTGCGTTATTGCCCTTGACTAGGGTTCCTTGGAAACGTCCTTGCGTCGCTATTCGTAGAATCTAAGCGTATCTGGCACATGGACTTCCCTTAACCGGAGTGCAACGACTGACAGAGTGGCCGCTTGGGTACCAACTTGTGCACCTAATCTCTAACGCCATCTGCTTCGTGGGTGCCCTAAGTATTCACGTGTCGTGCATGCAGCTTTCCCTGGAAACCCTAACCCTAATGGGCCTTAACGCCTCCTAGGATTATCCACACGTGTTGCGCCTCCATGCGTCATACACATCACGTGCATGGATCCCTCGTGACTTAGGCTTCCCACATATCTCATGTCTTTAACTGTTAACTTATCGTGACTCTAAGGCCCACCTTACGTGGCCCCGTACATCGTTCAGCTGACCGATGTGCGATCTTCTCCCTCTACCGGCGAGGTCCGATATCGATCTCCAACATCGGGCTTAGAGTAGTAATATCAAAGACTAACCAAACCCGTGATCGGTGCGTTTGGGGCCCACCTCACGTGGCTCCCTTCCATTACCAAGCATCGATGCGCGATGTCTGAGGTCAGCCTCTGAGTCGATGACCGAGGACTGGTCGGGATAGGTTTTAGTATTTTTTTTAATTTTTATAGTTTTCAAATGAATTCTACTATTTTTTTATTTAACATTTTTCTTATTACTTGAATAAGTAATGCTTATACAACGTGATGGTTCAGCCACATTTTATTGATGGCTTCTGGTGGCGCTTGGTGCTTTTATCAACAAGTGTTGATTAGCTTTCTTCCCTTGCTTTTGATACTTACCAATGACTTTTAGCTAATGCGAATATTAAAATTCCTAGTAGTGACAACTAAAGTGGATAAAGTTCTTTTATTTATTTTATTTAGGTTTGATACTAAAATAAGAAACTTTTATAAGTATACAACGATGCTAAATAACAAGAAGCGAAATTATTGATTCATGGAAGAAAACTTTTCGACACTTTTTTGAAGTCTCCCAAATGTTGATCACCACGTGTACAATCTGTGAACGAACACTACTAGGATGTAACATCTTTGCAGATTGGTTATTTATGGCTTTAAGGCGTTACTTGGTTTAATACTGCAATGGTTGCATCAAACTGTCACTTTTAATGGGTACTCTTGGTCCCCCACAAGCAACAAATAAGACCCTTCTTCAATCACCAATATACCAGCTTCGTTTGCCATGCTAAGATGCTCACACGGGCTTAGCTCAAAACCCACTTGAGCAGTTTCCCCTGCATTTAAGTTCACACTTTGAAACCCCACCAATTGTTTCACCGGATTCCCTTTTCCCACTTGTTCCTTCTTCAAAAACAACAACACTGGATGCTTCCCTGCCATGTTACCATGATTTGTGACTCCCAAAGTGATTGACAATGACATGGATTGGCATGTTTGTTCTCCCAACACTGAAAACAGTTTGTAACGGATGGTTTCAGAATTTTCAGTCATCAAATGGGTGGAGGGTTGGTTGATGTGGAGGGTGCTGTGTGAGAGAGAAAGGAGATTATAGGAATATTTTGTGTAGCTTAGGCCATAGCCAAATTCATAGACCTTTGGACCAGTGTAAAATCTGTAGGTTCTCCCCGGGTAGCCTGAGGCTGGATCAGCTCTCATCCTCATATCAGTCATTGGTATTCTGATGAAATCCTTGGGGTACCAAGTCATTGGCAGTTTACCACCTGCATTGCAGTGATGAAAATAAATCACCCCATGATGTAGTATGTGTTATATACCTTGTGGGTCTAATGTGTTGTGTGTTCATCATATATTGACAAATAAAGTGTAGTAGAAATTTACCTGGGTTATGGTCACCAAAGATAACTTGTGCCAGGGCCACTCCTCCAACTTCTCCTGGGTACCCAGCCCACAAGATTCCTCCAACTTTGTTATCAAACTTGGCTGAAGTGATATCCACTGGCCCTCCACACAACAGCACCAAAACAACTGGCCTCTTTGAAGCCTTGGCCACACTCTTGATCAACTCTTCTTGCTTCCCTGGCAAACCTAGGAATTCTCTGTCATGTGACTCCCTCTCTTGACTTTGATCCAACCCCATAACAAGCACCACATAATCCACCTTTTTTGCAACCTCCCACTGCCTCTTCTATCCGTGCAGAGACACATTATGGGCCATCATCACATCCAGGGTGGTAAGTGGTGTCCTTAGAATAGCCTTCAAAGCCTTGCAAAAGAGTCACCAATTTGCAAGGACGACCATAATAGCTTCCTAGGGAAACTAGAGACGAGGCATTGGCATTTGGGCCAATCACAGAAACACTGAGGCTTGTTTTTGGAAGTGGGAGAAGTGAATCAGTGTTCTTTAGAAGGACTATGCCATCTCTTGCTGCTTCAAGAGCAAGTTGGAGGTGTTCTTTGGAACACACTTCGTTGGAACCAATGGTGCCATAGGGAAGCTTCGTGGGTTCCCATCAAATAGGCCTAGCCTCATTCTTATGGAGAATAGGTTCTGAAGAGCACGGTCGATCTGAGATATTGACAATTTTTTTCTGGGACACAGCTGATTTTGCATGCTGAGTTATGTAATCACAACACTCTACATCCATCCCTGCAAATCGATGTTGATTTCTCTATAAGCCAATTATCACAATCCATCAAAATTACTTATGTTATCTACAATGGTGCTTCTCCAACACCAATCCGACAAATTTCAAATTATATTATACAATGATATCACCATGGAATTTTCTAAAAATTATAAAACACACTAGACATAGCTGGCCTTATTTGTATTAGTATAAACTTTTAAAAATAGAAGTAAATAAGTACAGGATACAATTAGAATTATATGTAATATCTAACATAAATAGATATACATATCTAACACAAATATAATATGATAAAGGTACTATTTGGTCTGAATTTTACTTTCTTAACATTTAACCTTATATTTATATTAATAAATTATAATATCATGATTATTTTAAAAGACTAAACAAGGTGTCGGTGCATGTGATAATTGTCCCTGTATAAAAGTGCTAGAAATATTGGTTTGGAAAACAAGCGTCAAAGACAAGTGGGAAAATCATCATGCATTGTCAATATTAACACAATTACATAATTACCTCGTTGTGATTGCATTTAGATGTATGGATAAAAATGAAAAAAAAATGTATGGATAAAGAATAGACGAAGGAGAGTGCACTAATAATATATATAAATACCTGCCCTAAAGACATCGGCTATAGCATCTTCTGCTGTTTTAGCATAATGGAAAAAGCAGTTTCAACAGGGAAGAAAACAAGTTTGTACTCTTACATTGACCCGTGATAGGTGATATATAATTGTGGAGCATTGCTTTAAAAATGGCCAAGCTAAGAACATACCCATCAAACTTCCATTGTTGTCTTGCGGTTTTGGTTAAGAGATTAAAATCTGCACAATTTGGAACCCCGTTGACACGGTTGTAGGCACACATTATGCCACTGGCTCGACCTTGCTGAATGCAACTCTTGAATGGAGGTTGGTACGTGTCTGCCAAATCTTGCACTGAGACCTGAATCACAAAGAGTTGGAAGAAGAGTAATGATATATGGACAACTTATTCCACTATACAACTCTTTATTTATGATATAAAAAAAAGGTATTTTTGTCATTTCATACAAAAGTTGAAATTTTAGATAAAAAAATAGAGTTATATACATTGTATATTTTTCTTAGAAAAAAATTAAGAGAAATGCAAAAAGGAAAAAAAGAATTAGGTAGAATAGAAAGAGAAGTGGAATCATATTATGAGAAGGTTCTGACCAATCATGTTTGTATCTTTCTTTTTCCATAATTAATATCAAAATGTAAATTTTTAAATTATATATACACCAATTTTAAATCATATATAAAATAATTTTCCTAATAAGGGACGTGATACACTCAAATTAATAGAAAAAAAATTGCATATAATTGACAGTCAGACAGCAAATTATGTAGGAATGACTGCTTGAACTTTGAAAAAAATAAATGTGACAGAAAAATCAATATTAAAATAAAACGAGCTTTTCAAAGTTTCGTTTTAAGCTACTTTCTTTTTAAATATCTAAAAGTGCTATAGTTAGTGGTAACAAATGCTCCATAACATATATTTGCAAATGTGTTTTTAATTATTAGATAAACTTTACTAAAAGTCATACCTAATCCTACTCCTTTATTCCTAATCACGGTTTTTTAAATTTTTTTACCAACAAAAATACACTATTTTTATACTAATCCATAAAGTTAAGCAGTACAATAATGGCATCAGAGCAATAAAATATCTTGCTTAATAATTAAAATATATTTTTTAAACACAACAAAGATTTTTATTTAAGTAGATAGATGAAAGAAGGACTATTAATTCTTTCGAAAATTCAATTCAGTGTTTATTGTAGAATAAAAAATAGTTGTCGTCTTATGTTAATATACGTATTAAAGAATCCAAATTCACTTGTTCCATTGGAGTTACTAACTTACTATATATAAATATGTTAAGTAAAAAAGTGCTTCAAATTCCAAAAATGACAGATATCATGGTTCCGAGTTCCAAAAAAATGAATGAGTGGTACGGTAGCACTAGAAGAAGAATAAGCAGAATAAGAAATAATTAATTAGTGATTATGGTGAAGAAAGCTTAAATAGAATGTAGATACAGCCAAAAACCAAAAACACACGCAGAGAAATAGAAAAAAAAAATCAATAAAAAAAAGTTGCAATTTACTAAATAAATATATATTTACTTAAATAATTAATTATAATTTACTTTCTTATTCTTTTCATTTTATACTTAAATTATTATTATTTTTATTTAAAATAAAATCCAATAATTGTTCCATAATAACTGCTGACATGGTGTAAAAAACAAATCTTTATTATAGTGTAGACCCATATTGTGGACAAATTTAAAATTGAATAAGACCTTAAGATTGGAGGTTTTTCTACATTGTGTTTGTTTTTTATGTGTTTACTTGTTAAATATAGAGAATCATATTTGTATTTATCAATTTACGTTAATTTGGAAAGTGAAAAAACACGAAATCCGTAGTTTCTACTCATTTATGCAAAGAAAATTAAAGAAAGATACATAAGCGTACGAATTTTCTTTTTTATCCTTAACAAAAGTAAAAGTAAATGCAAGTTGTATTTTCATGGTTTATAGTGAATTTTTTAACTTTTAAAATATAACAAATTTTTTAAAGATAAATAGATTTATATAATAATAATATAAATATATTTATATAGTAATAGTAAAAAAAATAAATTAGTAGTATATTTAAAATAAGAATAATATATAAAAAAAATAATAAAATTATAAATAATACTAGTAACTAAAATAAATTTTTAAAATAATATCACTCACAAATTTCAATAAACTTTTCTCACAAATCCACTCTATTATATCATAAAACCAACAACTTCACTTTCTTTACACTTTCCTTTCAAATCACTTCAAATCCACTCTCTCAAATCTTCTCCACAATTCAAACACACCCTTAAAGTACTTTGGAGAGAGAATTTAAATTGAGGGTTCTTCTAAGTCTGGAGCACTTTTGAAGCGTGAGTTGCAAACAAAATCCAAATTTCAGTGCATTTTTCATTGCAATTTTGGACGTAAAATATTGTCGAGGTTGGTTTCCTTTGATTTCTTTGAGTGTATTTTGGTTTTGATGTTTTGATTTCTTAAGATTGATGTGTGGAAATGCGATTTTGATCTCCCGTTTTGTGATTTGGTGTCATTGATTTCTTATTTCGTGACGTGCATTTTTTGTTCGTTGATTTACGTTTTGTATTTTAGTTTTAGGGGTTATTTAGGGTTCCAATTTGGATTTTGATATTAGGACTTAGTTAGGGTTTCGGTTTGGATATTAATTGTAGGGTTATTTAGGATTTTGTTTTGGTATTGATTTTATTTAGGGTTTATTTTGGATTTTGATTTTAAAGGTTATGTAGGGTTGAGGTTAGAGTGTGGAAATGGGATTTTGGTCTCTCAATTTTCGATTTGGTGTTTTCGTTCGCTATATATGTTGATGTATTTCCGATTTGGTGTTTTTAACTTGTCAGTTTTGTGCTTCAGAAACCACTCTCGTGACAACATCCAAATCTATTGACCATTTACAATTACCTCCAACAAATTAATGCAGAAGTTAAAGATTGTGGATAGTGCTCGGCTTCCCACATGAGCTTTTGCCTCAACATTCAAGTGCTAAAAACAGACTTCAATATTGGGAATTTCAAGTCCAACACTGCACTTTCAACAAACACGACACACACATGTTAGTAGCTTACCGATCAATGCGGTCACTTAACGCTACAAGAAAAATACAAATTTACAGATAAATATTACATTCGGTGACAAAAAAAATTTAATCACAATAATAGATAAATTCTTTAATATTATTATAATTTTTATTATACTTATTATTATTAATAATACTAATAATATTAATAATACTAATAATATTAATAATATTAATAATACTAATAATTATAAAAATATTAATAATACTAATAATTAATAATGTTAATAATACTAATATTAGTAATACTAGTAATATTAGTAATACTAATAATATTAATAATATGAATAATATGAATATAATATTAATATACTAATAATATTAATAATATAAATATAATAATAATATGAATATAATATTAATAATATGAATATTGAATATAATATTAATAATATAAATATAATTTATATTATTATTTTTAATATAATTATTATTATTATTATTAATATGTATAAATTATATTAATAATAATATGTATAAATTATATTAATAATAATATGTATAAATTATATTAATAATAATAAGTATAATAAAAATAGTAATATAATCAAATAACTTGTCTGGTCTAATGGTTGATGTTTCCTTAGTCTCCGAAAGGATTTGAGTATGTGGAATCGCATATAATGTCTCATTAACTACTCCCTAAAAATTTACATGCCAATTAACACAAACTTAATTTTAATACTATATTTTTTTTAATATAAGAATACGTATAATACACTTCACCTTATTTATGTCCTAACAAATTTAGTCACTTTTAAAATATCAAATCATTATTAAGAATTTTAATCTTGTAATCAGTAGGCATGTAAAGAAGAAGTAAAAAATTATACATTAATATATCAAACCTTAACTATTTGGCACAAAAGTATGTTAGATACCTTAACTCTACGATATCCACAAACTTCATAAGTTTCTCAATAGATAAGTACCAATATAATATTTAGAGTCATAACACCAGGACCACCAACAAAAATTATCACTAAATCCCAAAACAAAATAGCAACCTTAAAAATCCAAAAAAAAAAATTCTAAAAAACGCTAATAAATCTTACCAATATTCACGACTACACACTCTCTCTTACCACACCCTACGGCTATCTTCGTCCTTTCCAAATGTCTTTGTCTCTCCCTTCGTTGTTGAGCTTCAATTTCCTCTTTTTGCAAAAATTATAAACTCGTTCCCACTTTGCCTTCCGTTCAGACTTCATGGTTCCGTTTAGATTTTGTAGTTTCGTTAAGACTAAGTAGTTCCATTTGCATTTCTCCTTCGTGATGGTTCAAGATCTCTCTAATGCCACTCCACTATTAGGAAGAAAAAGCTTACTTTAACAGGAACATCATCAAATAAAAAAAATATTTATTTTAAAATCATAATATATATTACTATATTATTAAAGTGGATTGTTAAGTCAAGGTTATATTTTGGAAGAATGCCGACAAAACTTTTTCCTTTTTACCACCTCCACATTTTCTCTCACATTTATTTAAAAGCTATATATAACAACAAAATATTAAATTAAAGTATTTAATTAAATATAAATTTAATTATTAAATAAAAATTACTATCATATTAGAAAATGAGAAACTATTACGTGCATATTATATTAGGAACTCCGAATATTATTATATTTAAAAATTTTAACATTAACAAAATACAGAAAAAGAACATCACAGTGTAAGGTTGGACTTAGGATAAGGTGGTGGTTCAGACTGCGTTGTCAAGATCTCTCTAATGCCACTGGACATGAACTCCGAATATTATTATATATAAAAAAATTAAATTGAAAAAAATATATAGAAAAACATCGTACTCATGAATGACTTGGTTAAGTTTTTCTTTTGAAAAAAATTAAACTTTTTCTTTAAAAATTGACTAATCAATAACATATAATATTATAATTTAAAACCAACCTCTTAAATATTTAAAAGGTGCAATGATAAAAATTAGATGAGAAATATATAACAATTATTATATTTAATTTTTTCTTATATTATCATAATATTTTTTGAACTTTCAATTGTTTTTTTTTTTCACATACGTGATTTCATATATGTGAAATGTATTCTTTGTGACAATTTTTTTTATTTTAAATATATTTTTGTGGTTTTTTAATTTAATAAATTCATTCATCTTTGTATTTTTTTTATTTAGTATTTTTAGCAGGGATGACAGTGCAGAGTGGGCCATGCAGGTTGATCCGCAGCCCGCTACCAAAAGGTGTGGGACAGACTCATTAATCTAACTTGTTGACACGCTTAGGTTCACCCCGCATAACTCGTAGACTATGCAGGCCAACAACAGGGCGGGGCGAGTTGGTCCATTGGTCCTCATAAATAAAATTTTATTCTGCAAAAAAAAAAAAAAAATCATATTGCACTTATCCATTAATGGGGTGTGATCTTTATTTTATTTTATTTTTTTAAAAAAATGAATTTAATGTACTAAAGATGAATGTTTTATTTTAATCATCTAAAGGAGTTACTATTGAGAGTGAAAGTGGATTTAGTTTAAAGTAAAGTCTTATATTTAAAATTTGTTAATTAAAAGAATAATATAAAGAAGAGATTTCAATAAGATAGTTAAAAAAGAAAAATGTTTTATTAACACCCTCTGTCATTAACACAGACTTGACACCGTTTGCATGACATTAATTGACGCTGCAGACGTGACATTTGGTGAGGATGTGACACTGGCTCTATATTATAATATATGACCCGTAGCACACGCAAAACTGGTTACCCGTATGTCTGTAAGTGGTTACTTATGTGACGTTTATGATCACCCACCCTTTATGGAAAAAAAATCAATTTTTTTTAATAACAACCATATATTACATCGGTTAGATGACTTAACCGGTGTAATAACCCTACCAGAACTACCCAGCCACAGGTTCCTCCACATATACTGGCCCACGCAAAGCTGCTTAGCCGTGTGTCTATAAGTGGTTACATATGTGACGTTTATAGTCACCCACTCTTCATGAAAAAAATCAATTTTCTTTTAATAAAAACCATATATTACATTGGTTAGATGACTTAACCGATGTAAAAATCATATATTACATCGGTTATATGGCTTAATCGATGTAATAACCCTACCAGAACTGGTTACCCAGCCACAAGTTTCTCCACATATACTGGCACACGTAAAACTGGTTACCCGTGTGTCTATAAGTGGTTACCTATGTAACATTTATGACCCACCCACTCTTTATGAAAAAAAAATCATTTTTTTAATATGGATCATATATTACATCGGTTAGATGACTTAACTGATGTAATATGGGTCATTCTGAGTAAAAAAAAAATATATTACACCTATTGTTTGTAAGAACCGATGTAATATATTCTTTTTTACCCTATTTTGAAGCTCGCGTTGTAAGAACTGATTGTTTGTCATTGCCACGTCTGCAGCGTCAAATGTGTGTCATGTGCAGAGGGTGTCAACATTTCGGGACTCGTTAAAAAATTAGTCATCTTCATTAAAATAAAATGAAATCAACCTAGACTTTCTTGGGGCTTGCCTTGCCCCAATATCTAAATAAAATGTGGGTGCCAGAAAGGAACCAACCCAGCCTCTTTTAGAAAGCTTTTCTTGGTTGGTGCTGCCTATTCACTTCACTCGGACAATACTTTAAAGACAAAAGTGTGACGCCCCCTTTTCCCATGCTGAGTCACAGGCAGTGCCTCAGGAAGCGCGGACGAGCCACATGCAGGGAAACTTGCACGTATGGTTTTGGCTAGGGACCCTAGTATACTGTACTAATATGTGTAGGTCCCCGTAATTCGAGTTAGATTGTCATGGCGCAAAAGCAGATATGGTCTAGTAGTCCCTTGTTCCCTGTATTGGTTATGTTCTTCATTTCTCGTCTAGTAGAAACGAATCGAGTTCTGTATATTTTGTAGCAAAACTTTGATAAAATACTCTTATACATTTACATATATATAGGAAAAATAGATACAAAACAAAACTTTAATTATGTTTAATCAAGCCTTATAACTGTTAGAATTAACGGCCTAAACAAGAGGGGAGTGATTTTTTTCACAAGATTTTCACAAAGTTTGAAGGTAGAGTGAAAAGTTCTGAAAAATCAACCAATTGATTTTCTATTCAACTCAATAAAATTTCTGTTTTAAGCTTATTTCCAAAAAATCAACTTGTTGTTAACAACTGGTTGTTTATACCAGTAGATTATGAAATCAAGTTAAAACAGTTTATAAGAGTAGAGATAGAGAAAATCACACAAGAGGTTTATACTAGTTCACTCTTAACCAAGAGCTACTAGTCCTCAGCTAACCACTGAAAATTCACTATGTAATCGAACCTAGATTACAAAACACACACCAAGAGTGATGATCTTGAACCCCTCAAGAACACACAACACTCCTTGGCCAAAAACCACACCAAGAATGTAGATCTTGAACCCTCAAGAACACACAACACTCCTTCACAACACCATAGTTTTCATAAACACTTTTCTGAAACTGCCTTACACATGAATACAAAAATACAGTGTTCAAGGAAGAAGGGAATAGAATACACCTGGGTATTACAAAGCTTAAGGTTCACAAGTACAAAACTCAATCCTATTCCACAGACTTGAGGTGATTCGAAGCTTTTGAAATCTTGAAAAACGTTTTTGATAATCTTTCTTCTTAGTTAGTTTAAAAGAATGTTAAACAACCTTTATATAACCTCAATCAAGTGGTCAAAGTTGTTAGATCAAAAACCAAAAGCAGTTGGAATCATTTAAAATCAGTTTAAACAACTTAACAAAATTTTTAGGAAAACAAGTTGTTTTCCAAATCAATCAGTTGAAATAATTTTTCTGTTAAGGTTTTCATAAAAACAACCAATTGATTTATCGAAACAACCAGTTGATTCTGTTTGATAGGAAAGAAAAATAAAGCAAAGTTTTTCCAAATCATTTTAAAAATCACTAAGTGTCAAACAACAGGTTGATTCGATATTTTAACAGGTTGAAATTTCACAACCTTTTAGAAAACCCATCTTTTCAAAAAGATAAAGATTCAAATGAACTTGGATTATCTTAAGGAGTGAATTAACAAGTTGAAAACCACTAGACAACACACACACCCAGTCGCAAGGTCTTCAAGTTTTCCACATGAATTTGGAGACATAAAAGCATCTTGTTCAACACTAATAACCCTGATACTTGAATTCATATTTTATCTTAATTGATTGAATTGAAATAGGGATACAATTTTAATTTTTCAGCAGCAAGAATAAGTTATTTTATAATTAATGAAATTTTAATTTTTGAAAGAAAAAAAATCTTATGTAGACTGGCCCGCAGGCCGTGGGTTATCTCTTATGTGGGGCAGGCCAGTGAAATGAGCCTGCACTTCTTACGCGGGGCAGGCTAGCCCACATTGTCACCCTTAATTTTTAGATTAATATGAAGACCAATACTTGCATTTTGCATTTATTTTCCCAATAATCTAGAGTATTAGTAATATGTTAGATTTATTAATTTTAATTAGTATTTTTAAGTTAGAAGATGATGAGTATATATATATATATTTTATTTTTTTAAGTATTATTCACAAATATTTAGTGTTATTTTGATTCATTTCTCAACAACAAATAATATTTTTAATTTTTTTTCTTTTGAATCTTTCATAAAAATCCTATGTATGAATGATATAATATTCTCCAAGACCTAACCGGTTGATGCAAAACGGATTTTGAATCCTTGCTTGTTTTGAAGTTTGAAATGTTGTGTGGATTCAATGGAGGCAATGCAGAAGTTGGATGAAGGTAAAATTCAGATGAATTTGATTTTTGGAAGTAGGGATTTAGAAGAGGTGAGACCAATTTTTGAAGAGTCATAGGCTAGAAACACAAGTTCGTGCTAACATAGAGTGAACTTTAGTCAAGTGAGACAACATTTTGACATAAATTTCTTAATCAATTCAAGTTGAATTTACAAGGCGACTAATACACTTATTTATAGTGCTAAGGGCAACCAATGTGCATATGTTAACCCTAAAAACTCTTCATCCCATGGTGACAAATGACTTCCTTTCATTGGAGCAAATCCTCTCAAATTAGAGGTTGACAAGTGACATTTCTTCATTGAGGAGATGATATGTGGACCTTCATGTCTTCCTTGCCTATGCTTAGGTGGAATCCTCATGCTTCATATGACATGCTTACTATTTACACACTTTTTTTTCTATTTATACCCTACTCTACTAGGCCCAATACATGGCCCGTGAAAAATTAGCCCAAATAAAACTTTCACTACCTTGTACAAATTTTCAATGCTAGGGAAAAATAAAAAGACTCTTCAAAATTGTGGTGGCTAGATGGTCTTCCATCAGACACTTCCTCTTGAAAAGGATTTGTCTTCAGATATGCATTGTTGGTTCTTGACAATAGCCTTATTATTGCCTTAATATTTTTTCCTCCAAGATTAAACACTCATTTGAAATAAACACCAAACAAATCAAGTGGTAAATATACATAAATGTCATGAAGAATTTTTTTTTAAAGACATAATTAAGCAATTTATGACTTCTAAAGGTCATGTACTACTTATAAAAAAGACAGAAGTGGATGTTAAGCCTAACTTAACTTTATAAAACTGACTTATAAGGTAAGGTTTGCACTTACTTATATATTATTAAATGTCCTTATCTCTAATCGATATGGGATCACCAACACACACCCTCATGTTGAGACTTGTCAACTCGTGCGTGAGACTATATATTATGGGTGATTTTTCTGTCTTATGTGGTTGCCATATTTTTTGAAATTTTTCAGTTTCTTTTGGCAACTCCACACAAGACTTAATTGAATAAGAGGTTTTCAAAATATTTTATTTTCTCCCTCTTATTTATTCAATCTTTTCTTCCTTTTCTAATGTGAGTTGATTCTAGGTTGATTCATTAGGAGACACTTTTTAGAATTAGGATCAAGATTCTTAAGCAATTAAGGAAAAATCAAGAACACAAACAAAGACATTGAACCGATTGAATCTCTGTTACAACTCAATTAAACCGAATAGAAACACATTCTAAAGGAAATGAATCGATTAAAAACATCAAAAAAAAAAATTCAACCGATTGAAATCTAGAAACAACAACATTCTACCGATTAAAATCAAGAACAAATGAACAAGATATGTTTAGAATTTGATATGGAATGGAAATGGAAGAAGAAGATGAAAGGTCGGAAAACTTATGTGGTTGAAGCAAGGGAAGAGGAACACGCCACTTGGAAGGTGAATAGACTCAAAGATGAGTGAATGTTGTCGCCACTTGAGATCTCCCAAAGACTCACAAGATAAGACTAGGAAAAGGAGAACAAGTCTCACAAATTCTCACTCAATTTGAGAATAGTAACTTTACTTCAATTTTAATGTGTCTTTACAAGAGCCAAGCTCCTCTATATATAGTGTAGAGGGGCGGTCATTCAAAAGGCAAAAGTGGGAAGAACCAAATGAAAAGGCATTTTTGAAATGCTGCCCCAAACAAATCACATACACTATGGAAAGTGTGACTTTTCTACTACTTCCTCATAAGTCCTATACTCCTTTTCATACTTCCCTTTTATGTTCTATTTTAAATCTACTATAAAGAAATTACAAAAAGAGACATTAATTGATGGTCATCTCCTAATGCTTGTGCCCTGCTTCTAGTAATCCTCTGAGGCATGATAGATGAAGTAATCATAGGTTGAGCTTGAGCCTCAGATTGGGCTTGGGTTTGTTGGGCTTAGGCCTCAGGTGTGCTCTCTCCTTGGTCTACATCATTCTCTCATTCTATCTTTTTCTTTTATTTTCTTTCTTTCTAAGAAGATCTTATAATTTTTTTCTAAAATATTTTTCTCCATCTATAAAATTTCATTCTTTTTCTACAATCTCTTTTCTAATCTTCTTATATTTCTTCTATAAAGGTGGAACAAATTTTCTTCTCGAACACGACTTTAACTCATTCCAATTAAATATTTTTTTTTATTTTCTACCAATCCTAACATCATTTTTCCTTTGTTTCCACCAAGTCATGCCATGGATAATCTTCTAACACTACAAAAAATTATGTATAAAGTGGCGGTTTTAATATGTTGATTACTAATAACTGCCACAATTTTCCGTATAATACGACATTTTACTAACCGCTAGAATTTTCCTTTAAAATGTCATTTTTAATTGTCGCAATTATCCTTCATAATAAATTCCCGCATTTGTTTTCCCTCCCTACACCATTCCTCTTTATTCTATTTTGTTTTCTAAATCTTGTTGGAAACCAGCGTTGCCTCCCACTCTCTTCCCCCTCAATGCTAATTCTCTTCCATCTTTATCTGCTAACGCGACCTTCAGAAACCCTTACGCAACCTTGATGAAACCCTCACACGATGTTCTTGAAACCCTAACGCCATCTTCAAGAAACCCTAATGCTCACTCCTCTGTACGCCATTGTTGCCTCCGCGCAAGGTTGTTTCAGGTTTGTGCTCACGCGCCCTAAACCTCTATCTTGGAAATCTATTTTTCGAAATCGTTATAGGTTGAAATTTTTCGAAATCTAACTTCTGATTTTTGTTCATTGATTGTGCAACGCACACTCGCGACCTTCACGACACCCTTACACGACCTTCACTAACCCTTCCTCTAACGTTCACGAAACCCTAACGCTCACTCCTCTGTCCGCCATTGCCGCCTTCGCGCAAGGTTGTTTCAGGTTTGTGCTCGCACGCCCTAAACCTCTCTATTGAAAATCTATTGTTCGAAATCCTTACAGGTTGAAATTGTTTGAAATTTAACTTTTGATTCTTGTTCATTGATTGAGCTTTTGCTTTGTAGAGTGAACCAAATTCTGAATTTTGATGTGTTTTTACTTTGTAGATTGAACCAAGTTCTAAAGTTTACCTCAAATTCAAGACCTACACGTTATTACCTATAGGTTCCCGGATTCTACTCCCATGATTTGTTTGTATATTGTTTTCTAATTTAATCCTTTTAGTCACTATTTCCCATTTTATTGTAATATTGTTTTTATTTATTTTTTAAGAAATAGAAGGTGATTAGTGTTTGCTCTAATGGGTTAGGAGAAATGTATGACAATAACATTAAGTTTTACTAGAATGAAAGAGGTGTGCAATTTGTGAAAGGGCATAGCAGATGATGGTAACGAAAATGAAGTATTGTTGAAATGTCTCTGTCTCTGTTCTGTCCTGTGACAACTGGTTGGTGGCACCTAGTAAATGCCTGCGGAGAGAGCAATAGACAGTGCTAAACAGAGGCACTGATGAGTGATGAGTGATGAGTGATGATGAATGGTTAGATTTGTAATAAAGTCCATACCTTCCCTGCATGTGAGATAGGCCTCATAAGGCATGTGTCTTCTTCTTCGTCAAAATTGACTTACAGATCATATGGGTTTTCGATATAATGCAGAATTGTCAAGCTAATTGTCTAGTTACACTAAAAGGTTTTCAATTAGATGACCCCAATTGAGTTTACTAATGATAAAATTTAGACTCTAAATCATTACCATTTTATGAATAATTAGAAGTCTGTTAATTAGAATACATCTAATAGGGATTAACTTAGATGATTTGTATTTTCTAAGGAGCTAAGCTAATTCTTGTACAGAGTAATTGTTTACTGTTTTCAAAGGGACTCAATCAAGAATAAAAATAATTTTGAGATCTAAGTTTGAAATAAAACATATACATCAACCAAGTGTAATTTCAGATATTAGAGTTATAAGATATGATGTTTATTATAAATAAGTATATATTTTTGTATTAAAATTTTATTTTATTATTAACTATTATTTTATTTTATTAAAATATTTATGTTAGTTAAATTTATTTAATAAAGATAAATTTGAAAATAGTTATATGATAACGTGATGTTTTCTTTATTTCACTTTTAAGGAGTAAAAAGTGCTAAATTAGAAAATAATCCACACACAAATCTACTTAAGATTTTCTTTTTTTTTGGGAAAAAAAGTATAATTGGGGAAAAATAATATATATAACTATCTAAAAATTTGGATGACAGTGACTTAACTTAGTTTTGAAATAGACTGTTATTTTTTTAGTTTGACTGTGTCCTATCTTTGTTAAACAATTTAAAGGGTGATTTTAGCCAACTTTCTTAAAAAACAAATAAATTTAAAATAAATAAAAAAATATTTCTAAAGTTTAAATTTTAAATATAATGATTTAATATATAAATGAATATAAATTATAATAAATATTTTTTAAAAGTAATATGACTTTCTAAAATTTCATAATTTTTCCTTTATTCAAAGGCGGGTGGTGGTGCAACAGTGGGGACTAAATTTAAGGTATAAAAGTTACGATGGCACAAACGAAAAGGGAGAAAAAGGACGTTTGTCTTTTATCTTATCTTTTGCAGCATCAAATTTTTACTTTTCGCTCACAAAAAATTAATGGGATTATTCTAAAGTGCTACTATGTGGTTTATGTAGTCATTCTTTTTAACCTATTTATGTTTTTTTTTATTTGCTTATTTGTCCAACTATTGCTATAGTAGTTAGTGTTGCTGAAATCTTGAAAAATTGTTTGCATGATAAACATTTTCTCTATTTGATAGTGGTTATTTATAGAATGGTTAAGAAATTTATAGAGACAACAATCTATCCAAACCAACTTGCAAATTGGTTTGGATCTAATTTTATATCCAAGCATCCAGATCTGTTTTCAAGGGTACTGATTGCTTGTATGATGTGCTTCTATGATCCAAGTACTTGCAAAATTAAATTTTTATTTGTATGATCCATAAAATCTACCAAAAGCTAGTTTGGTAAATGTAGGTTCCGATTAACTATTTCATGTAGTTAATGCATTTATATAAGTAATTTTTTGTTATGGTGTTTTCTTTTGTAGTCATTCCAATTGATAAAAGTTGGATTTCTAAACCACGAAACACTATTGAATATGCAAATGGTTTGAATGAATTTTTGGAATTTGCATTTGGACATGCTAATGGTGTTGTCATAAAGTGTTCATGTTCAAAGTGTGGTTTCAAAAAGTGGCAAACAAGGGATGTAGTTCAAGAACACTTAACATGTAGCACTTTTCCTCAAAACTACCAAACTTGGTATATGCACGGTGAAGGACTAAGTGGAAATGAGTTTGTGGCTGTTACAAGTGCGCATGTCATTGAAGATTTCATAGAATCTCGTAATCCAATGGAAGACATGTTGAATGATGTATTTGGGTTTGTGGGGCACGACGATGATCACATTGATGAGGGTACTCAAGATGATATGTTGCATGGTGAAGGAAATACAAACTTTGATGAGTTGTTGAAGGACACTAACAAACCATTATATGAAGGTTGTACCAAGTATTCAAAGTTATCATTCATTTTGAAGTATCATATAAAATGCATGTGTAGAATGAGTGATAAAGCAATGACCATGATTCTAGACTTGCTAAAGGACGCATTTGAACATGCTAAGTTTCCTAACTCATTTTATGAGGCCAAGAATGTGATTAACAAACTTGGTCTTAATTATGTCAAAATACCAGCTTGTCCAAAAGATTGCATGCTATATTGGGGTGAAGAGAATGAAAACTTAGAAGAATGTAAAGAGTGCAAAACGTCTAAGTGGAAAGATAAAGATAAGAAACAATATGCAAAAATCTTGCGTTACTTTCCATTAAAGTCAAGATTGTAATGATTGTTTATGAGTTATAAGACAATTGAATCTATGACATGGCATGCATAAGAGGATAACCATAATGGGTTGATGAGACATCCTAAAGATTTTGAGGCTTGGAAAGCATTTTATCTATTACATCAAGAATTT
Organism: Phaseolus vulgaris; assembly: GCF_051622355.1. Lineage (NCBI taxonomy): Eukaryota > Viridiplantae > Streptophyta > Magnoliopsida > Fabales > Fabaceae > Phaseolus > Phaseolus vulgaris. The sequence goes on from NC_143505.1 coordinate 47,787,532, forward strand.
GCAAATAATCCTCGAAATGTACGACTGAGCTTAGCTAGTGATGGCTTCAACCCTTCCGGAACCATGAGTACAAGCTATGGTATATGGCCAGTAGTCTTCATCCTATACAATCGTCCTCCTTGGGAGTGTATGAAGCAAACCTCTTTCATCTTGTCCATGATAATTCATGGAAAACAAATGACTGGAAACGACATTGATGTATACTTACAACCACTCATAAAAGAATTAAAGGAGCTATTGTGTTTTTCTTTTCATTTAACTACTTTCATTGCAGATACCTTAATGTATTATACTTTGTAGATGAGCATGGAGTTACTCAGAAAATGAAGCTCAGGGTTAGGGATGCTCATAACTTGCCCAGTGGAATACGTGTGGTTGTCGACTATGATAACAACTTTCAATCCATTGGAGAAGCATGTGGTTTGCTTGCTGGAGTTTGTAGACAACTAGTAGGAAATCATATATTATTGCCTATAAGTTTTGAAAGTTGGTCATCTGTGCCTGATACTTACAAGGATACTATATGGGAGAGTACATTGAAGGTAATTGACCCTACATTCAATACAACATTAAATATATACATTCTTATTTCTTTTTTTTTGAATATATATAGACTAATTGTTGTATTATTTGAAGACTCGTTTTTGCTTCAAGGTAAATGAAGACCTCGCTAAAAGAGATTTTATGTTCAAAATTGGCAAATTATGGAGGGAGTATAGATGTAAGCTCTGGAATGAATTATATGACCCACTGTTAAGCAGAAATGACCTAATAAAGAATATTCCAGATGGTCTTAACATGGAGCAGTGGGCTATATTTGTGGATTATCGTCTCAAGCCTTCCACAATGGTACATAATTTTCATTTCATGTATTTTCACTAAGCTTGATTTTAAATTTGCAAAAACTGATTTCATTTTACTTTGTAAAAACTGTGTAATAGGAATAGAGAAATAAGAAAGAAACAGACTATTCCTCACACTGGTGGTGTTATGCCATTATCAAGAAGGAGGGATAATTTGGTATGTTTACTTATATATAACTTTGTGAATTTGGCATATATTTTGATTTATAATATATTATGAATTTTTGTAATTATATTATCCTTTTTGGAATGTATAGAAAATTGAAACTAGTAGGAACATTGGCCGAGTTGAGATGTGGAAGATCACACACAAGAGGAAGAATGACACATATGTTAATGATGAAGCTATGGACATTAGGGTAAGTTCTAATAACATATATCAGTTTTAGGCTATTTTGGATACTGTCTTGGACTATTTTGGACACTATTTTGAGAACATATTGTCTCTGCCATGGGTATATATTGTTTTGGATTGTTTTGGGCTATTTTGGATGTTGTCTTGGACTATTTTTTACAGGCAATTACTTTCTGCACCATATCACTGCACCCAATTTCAATGTAAAAGACAAAAATACCCTTAAATAAATAGGGTCAAACATTACAGATATTCTTTTCCATAATGTTTCTGGATTTTTTTTTCCAAAATGAATTTTATGTATTACAGATTTCTTTTATCCAAATGAGATTTTGAATTTTGAATTTTGAATTCCAGATATATTTTTCTGGAATGTATTATTTTCAGTTCTGAATTTTCATTTCTGGAATGAAGGGCATTTTCGGAAACAAAAAAACTATGTTGGGTGCATGTTAAAAATGATTGGGTGTGGGAAGAACTTGCCTTTTTTACATTGTTTTGGACTGTTTTGAGAACATATTGTCTCTGCCATGGGTATATATTGTTTTGGACTGTTTTGGGCTATTTTGGATACTGTCTTGGACTATTTTTGACACTATTTTAGGAACATATTATCTATGCCATGGGTTTATACTATTTTGGACTGTTTCGGATTGTTTTGGGCTATTTTGGATGTTGTCTTGGACTATTTTTGACATTGTTTTGAATTTTTTTGGGAACATATTGTCTCTGCCATGGGTATATACTATTTTGGACGGTTTTGGGCTATTTTGGATACTTTCTTGAACTATTTTTTACATTGTTTTGGACTCTTTTGGGACCATATTATCTCTGCCATGGGTATATATTGTTTTGGACTGTTTTGGATTGTTTTGGGCTATTTTGGATGTTGTCTCGAACTATTTTTTTTGCATTGTTTTAGACTGTTTTGGGCTATTTTGGATACTGTCTTGAACTATTTTTTACATTGTTTTGGACTGTTTTGGGGTCATATTGTCTCTGTCATGGGTATATATTGTTTTGGACTATTTTGGATTGTTGTGGGCTATTTTGGATGTTGTCTTGGATTATTTTTGACATTGTTTTGGACTATTTTGGGAACATATTTTCTTTATAAAAGATTGCAGATTTCCCAGTTCCTTGGATTATATGTGCACGGAGTTTTTGATTTGATAAATAGTATTTTCTTTATTATTGTTATTGTTTTTCTACATGGACCTTGTTTCTTTGTTAATGTTGGTTGCTTCCATTTTTATGTAGGAAAAAATTGATGAGCTAATGCTGCAAAATCTAAACACTGCATCAGATATATCTCCAAATGATCCAATTGGTGTCATTTTTGGAAATGAGCATCCCAGAGGACTTTCATACGGAGCTTGTCCAACCCTTGCTTCCAGGAAATCTACAACAAGGTTAAGCAAAATGATCATGGTTCCTCCAGTGGTGGGTCTTCAACAAATGTTGAAGAAAAGGTAGATCACATGACAACTGAACTTGCAACTGTAAAGAGCCAAATGCATACTCTGCTAGCCTACATTGCTTCTAGACCAGACGTGCCAAAACATTTAGCTGCAATGACAATAAATTTGGTACAACCATCTATTAATGAGGAATAAATTATATACTTAAAATTTTATTCTAATACTGTTTTCATTTCTTTTTTAAAAATTGTCAGTTAACTCTAAACATATTTTAACTTATTTCAGGCATCAGATGTTGGAAGTGGTGCTCCTATCACCAAACCAGAATATAAGATCAAGTGAAGGCACTAAGACAAAAAGATTGGATTTTTAGTTGTAATATGTTTAGAAAGTGAAACAATTTATATTTTGACAATTTAATTTACTTGTTGTTTGGATTAGTTTGACATTTTCAACTTTGTTCTTTAAATGAATGAATGAAGTCATCTTTTGATTATTATATTTCTCAATTTTAATTATATTATGAAGTAATTATATTATGAAATTAATTTATATTATAATTTAATTATATTATGAAACTTAATTGGGTATTGAAATTTAATTATAATATGAAATTAAATAATATTATGAAATTTAATTATAATGTGAAATTTAATTATAATATGAAATTTAATGATAATATAAAATTTAATTAAAATATGAAATTTATTTATAATATGAAATTTAATTATGATATGAAATTAAATTATGAAATTAAATTATAAAATAGAATTAATTAAATTATTATAAATATTAAAAATAAAATTAAATATTTAATATTTGAATTATGACAGTCATAAAAGTTATTACAAACGTCATACTATACCGTATTAAGTGGCGTTTATAACTGCCACAATTTACGTTGGAATTGGTTTACCAGTTTGAAAATTACGACATTTATAACTGACGTAAATTACACGCTTAAAACCGCCACTTTATACAATGCATTATATGACGTATGCTACAACGGTTCTCACTTGACCGTCACATTAAACTTTGTGGCAACAAGAATGTTGGTGGTACGCGGTACCGCCACATTTTACATATGTGGCGGTGATAAACGTCAGGTTATACAAAAAATAACCGCCACCACATACACGTTATTTTGTAGTGTAATTCATCCACTTGGTGGTATTCAAAAATTTGATCAACCTTTGTCTCCCATTCTAAATATACCTCAACATTTTTATTTTCATAAAAAGAATTAGGTCTACTTCAAGCTTTGTAGAATGAGGGGGACTTCTAAGCTTATGATTTTGTTTAAAGGGTGGTTGATAGGAATGAATATAGTAAGGATTGTACACACCACTTTTTCTTCTTGGGAATAAGGGTCCTTATAATATTGTTTTTTATTTGAAACTCCTTTAGTTTTTCTCCAAGGTTTTTCTGTATTTCTCATTATCTGAGCAAACATGTCTCTTATATCATCCATGACTTATTTTTTATTTTCATAACTCACAAATTCTCCTTATATGTGTCCTCCAATTTATATGCACCCAAGAATAATGAAGAGAATGATTACTCATTGTTGAATAAAAAACTAAAAGTTTTTCACAAAGATTTAATTAACAAAGAGTGATAAAAGATTTTCACAAAGAATATTTTAAATTTGGAAGTTTCTAAAAAGGTAAAAGAGTCAAAGTTTTTTCAAGTTCACACCCAGGAAAGAGAGGTGAGTCACTAAGACCACTTAAGAACCAGGTCTTTCCTAACCAGAGTTCTCTTAGATAGTTTTCACTAGTCTTCCTTGAAAGAAACTTAAAAAAAAAATCCTAATTGTGTGTGTGCTAAAAAGAACTAGATGACTGAAGGAAGTTCAACTAATGATTTTAGAGTAAATTCTTAAGTGTCACAGTGATGTGAGTTGATTTTATGTTGATTCATTAAGTGACACTTTTTAGAATTAGGATCTGAATTCTTAAGCAATTAAGGTGAGTAATCTAAGGAAAATCCCTACTGGACATTAACTTAATAAGTGTTAAGTAGATGTGAAGGTTAATTTCCAAAGACCCATGAAAAAACACAAGTATAAGTGAGTAAGAATGGCAATTAATGGTGCGACATCAAGAACACATTACAATCAATAAGAACCGAATAGAAAAACAAACTAAAGAAAATGAACCGATTGAAAACACCAAACAAAACAATTCAACCGATTAGAATCAAGAAATAACATCATTCTACCGATTTAAAACAAGAACAAATGAACAAAACATGTTTAGAATTTGATATGGAATGGAAATGGAATTAGAAGATGAATGATAGGAAAACTTATGTTGTTGAAGCAAGGGAAGAGGTACACGCCACTTGGAAGGTGAATAGAGTCCAAGATGAGTGAAGGTCGCCGCCACTTGAGAGCTCCCATAGACTCACAAGATAAGACTAGGATAGGAGAAACAAGTCTCATTAATTCTCACTCAATTTGAGTATAGTAACTTTACTTCAATTTCAATGTATTTTTGCATGAACCAAGCATCCCTATTTATAGTGATATAGGTTCGGTTTTGAGTAAAGAAAATAGGTGGGAAATTCAAATGAAACTCATTTGAAATTGCCATCCAATACAAGTCACATGGAAAGTGTGACTTCACATGGAAAGTGTGACTCTGCTACTTTTTCTCATAAGCCCTAAACTCCTATCCACACATCCCTTTTATGTTTTATTTAAATCTACTCTAAAAAAATTACAAAAAGAGACATCAATTGAAGCTCATCTAATGCTTGTGCCCTTGCTCTTAATAATATTCTGAGGCATGATGGATGATGAGATCATGGGTTGGGCTTGGGCCTCAGATTGGGGTTGGGCTTGTTGGACTTGGGCCTCAAATTTAAGAAGACTAATAGGAAGAACTTCAAGTGTTTTGGTCCTTGACCATTCCTCCTATTGATGACATCTTCTTTTGCTTGTTGAGATGACCCTTCAAAGTTTGCATTCATGGTCATCTTCTTATGGATTTGGGTCGTATTATGCCCCCCAAGTTGGAGAGAATTCAACCACGAATTTAGTACTCTTGCATATAACAAAGTCAGTTTGCTATCAAAGAAGACAGTGGAAGAAAAGAAAGACAAACTTGACTTAGCATTTTGAAGCATTGGGAGTTCAGAAAAAAAAGGTCCTATAGACAGACCATGTTGGAAAAGATTGTTTGGGAATGATGATATTCTTTGAAAAAAGTCCTCTTAAAATGTGAAAACCATTAAGAGGTATGCAAAAATCATCCCTAACATTCTTTAACCAAGATGGTGTGGAAGTAGGAACCTTGGGTAGTGAAAAAGACAAAGAAGAAGAACACCTTGGAGGCGTAAGTTGAGGCATAACACGAGTCAACATGGTTGATTTAGTTGATAAGGTATTGTGACTCGGTTTATCATTTCCTTCTTTTGCTTTCTCATTTTCTATTTTAGTTTTCATTTTAATTTGGTCCTCATGAACCTCTTGGGGAGAGAGGGGTTTTAAGGTAACCTTGCGCCCTTGGAAGGAAAAAGACATTGTATTGGTTAGGCCATCATGTAAAACATGTCTATCATAATGCCAAGGCTTTCCTAAAATAACATGAGTTGCTTCCATGGGCACAACATCACATAAAACCTCATCTTTATACTTTCCTATTGTAAAGTTTATAAGGACTTGTTTATTTACCATGATTTCACCTTCGGCACTAAGCCATTGTAATTTATAGGGCTTGGTATGAGAGATAGTGGGTAAGGATAACTTCTCCACAACTCTTGTACTAGCCACATTAGTACAACTACCCCCATCTATAATCAAGGAACATAACTTGTTGTTGATAAGGCAGCGGGTGTGGAAAATATTTTCTCTTTGGGTATCATCCAAAGGTTTTGGAATTGTTCCCAACATTCGCCTTATCATCAATAAGTCACCTTCACAAGGTATTTCATAATCATTATCAGTAAGGGTTTTTGAAGGGGAGGGGGAGTTAGACCAAGAAGAGTTATCACTATGTTCACTTACTACTTGAGCTCCCTTAACCATCATGGTGCATTTGGTTGGACAATTAGCCGTTATATGAATAAAACCTAAACATTTAAAACATTTTTTACTTGAGGTTTTGGTAGGTGATTTAGGAATTGAAGGTGAGGGTTAAGAATCCCTTGGTTTGTAAGTGGACTCCTTTTTAAAATTGGAGGGAAAAATTGAAGTAGATTTGTGTTTATTTGTCCAAGATATGTGGTAAAAGTCATCATTCTTAGAATTTTTAAAAGAGTTTTTCTTTGAAATTTGGGATTCTACCTTGATGGCAAGGTGAACCAATTTTTCTAAAGAAGAATATTCATATAATTCTACAACATCTTGGATTTCCCTTTTTAGACCATTTACAAAGCGAGTCATTTTGGAGTCCTCACTTTCATGCATGTTAATTTGAGTGGAAATCGTTTCAAGTTCTTTAAAATAAGGATCCACACTTTGTGTACCTTGATGAAGCCTTTGGAGCTTCAAAAAAAGTTCTTTCCTATAGTGTGGAGGCACAAATCTAGCGTGCATGCATTCTTTTAAATCATCCCAAGAAACCACGGTTGGTCTCTTGTTTAGCCCAATGTCCATTACAATTTTATGCCATCATTGCATGACATAGTATAAGAATTCTAGGTAGGCTAAATTTACCTTTTGGTCATCTTGGACCTCATGCTCCATAAAAATTTGTTCTAACTTTGCCTCCCAAACTAAATAAACATTAGCATCACTATCCCCATTAAAACTAGGCAATTTTACATAAGGTAGAAAAGGCTTTGCCACATTTTGGCGCCTATCTTCATAATGTTGCCTCCTCCATTCGGTTTCTTCATCATAGCCATGATAATTTGGAGAACTTCTTGATTCATATCTATGATGATGTCTCCTTTGTCTTTGTGGTCTTTCCTTCATCATCTCCAATCTTTGGAGTCTTTCCTCCATTTGTCTCATTTCTTCCTCTTTTTGTGCAATGGTTCGTTTTGCTTCTTTCAATTCTCCAATTATAAAATCTTTTTGAGGAGAATGAGGTTTAGACGATTCACGACTAGAAAGATGATCCATATTATCAAACCGAACACAAAACACAATGAACAAACAATTAGAGAAACAAGTTAGAAGAAAAGTGCTCACGACAATAAGGAGAAAAAAGAAGTAATCACTCAAAGATAAATTTTCTTTCCTAAGCCAAAGTCTCCCTTGTGGATTGGATAACTCTCAAGTGAAAGATGCCAAAGCAAAAAACACTTGCTCAAAAGTATTATCACCACAAAACTTTAGGAAAGAAGAAAAGACAATCAAGAAAAGTTTAAAACAAGAAATGCTAAACCAATGTTAGAAAAAAGATATGACAAAACTTTGAATAGTAGACAATCAAGAAAAACACAAAAGAAGACTCAAAGAACCTTACTAAACTTTTAACTATGAAACTTTTTGAACTAGAAAATTGCTAAAGCAAAAGGATACAAAATTCCACAAAGTAGAAAACAATTTGTCAATCAAGTTGAATGCATAAATGTGAAAAATGAATTTCTAAACCAAATGATAAGCAAGATGCCTTTAGAAACAAATGCTTTGCTGTTTTAATAGCACTTTAATATGGAACCGTCACTGTTTTTGAAACAATTGCTCACTGTTTTTACGTCAATTGGCAATGTTTTTGGACAAAAGAGGTATTGTTTTGGAATTACTTAAAATAGCTTGCTGTTTTTGGCTCTTTTTTTTATCCTAATTGCATCATGCAAAGTGTTCAAGAACATTCAATTTTTCACAAAAAAAAATAAAAATTGGTGGATTCAAGATAATTGAACACTTGCAATCACATGTTTGGAACTTAACATCAACTTTTACTAAAACAAGTTTCTAATGGAATTGTAAATTTCACAATTAAAAGTAAGCAAGAAGAATCAAAGTAAGAACACCTAGAACACTAATGAACACATGACTCAAAGTAAAAAGTAAGATCAAAGAAAGGCATAACAAGGAACATGTTCAAAACGAAAAATGCAATGAATATAACAAAGCTAAAAAAAATTCTGCAATGAATTAAAGGTGCTAGAAAATTAAAAACAAGAATGTAATGACAAGAAAGTAAAGGTACTTGAATTTAAAGAACAAGAATGTAAAGGTACTTGAAAGTAAAGGTACTTGAATGTAAATTGCTTGAATTAAAAGTGTCAAATCAACTAAAAAAGATGAATAAAACCATAGCTCATGATACCACATGATGTGAGTTGATTTTATGTTGATTTATTAGGTGACACTTTTTAGAAATAGGATCTGAATTCTTAAGCAATTAAGGTGAGTAATTTAAGGAAAATCCCCATTGGACATTAAATTAACAAGTTTTAAGTAGATGTGAAAGTTCATTTCCAAAGACCCAAGGAAAAACACAAGTATAGGTGAATATGAATGACAATTAATGGTGCGACATCAAGAACACATTACAATCAATAAGAACCGAATAGAAACACAAACTAAAGACAATGAACTGATTGAAAACATCAAACAAAACAATTCAACCGATTAGAATCAAGAAACAACATCATTCTACCGATTGAAAACAATAACAAATGAACAAAACATGTTTAGAATTTGATATGGAATGGAAATGGAATTAGAAGATGAATGATAGGAAAACTTATGTGGTCTAAGCAAGGGAAGATGTACACGCCACTTGGAAGGTGAATAGACTCCAAGATGAGTGAAGGTTGTCGCCACTTGAGAGCTTCCAAAGACTCACAAGATAAGACTAGGATAGGAAAAACAAGTCTCGCCAATTCTCACTCAATTTGTGTATAGTAACTTTACTTCAATTTCAATGTATTTTTACATGAACCAAGCATCCCTATTTATAGCGATATAGGTTCGGTTTTGAGCAAAGAAAATATGTGGGAAATTCAATTGAAACTCATTTGAAATTGCCACCCAATACAAGTCACATGTAAGGTGTGACTTCACATGAAAAGTGTGACTTTGCTACTTCTTCTCATAAGCTCTAAACTCCTATCCACACATCCCTTTTATTTTTTATTTAAATTTACTCTGAAGAAATTACAAAAAGAGACATCAATCGAAGCTCATCTAATGCTTGTGCGCTTGCTCTTAATAATCTTCTGAGGCATGATGGATGATGAGATCATGGGTTGGGCTTGAGCCTCAGATTGGGCTTGGGCATCAATTTTAAGAAGACTAATAGGAAGAACTTCAAGTGTTTTGGTCCTTGACTATTCCTCCTATTGATGACATCTTCTTTTGCTTGTTGAGATGACCCTTCAAAGTTGGCATTCATGGTCATCTTCTTATGGATTTGGGTCGTATTACACAGAGACTTACAAAGAAATAACAAAGGAATAAAGTTGTAATGAAAGCAAAGTAACCTAGTCGGAAATCCTAAGTGAAAGTGCAAATGACACTTGGAACCACTTGACACACTTTTACATTAAGTGAGCACCTATTATTACAAAAATTTAATGGGATTGCTCCAAAGGCCTTTTCCTAAACAACAAAGAAGGAAAATTAACACAAATAAACAAAGGTTGCATGACATACAACAACAAAATAATCCCTGAGCTTTAAATTTAAAACTTGTTCTTCTTCTTGGTTTGTCAACTCCTCTCCAACATGTTTAGTATTCTTTCTTCAATGTTCACTTCTTTATATGAACACTTCCTTTTTGGTATTTCCAATAATTCATCAATGAAAAGTTAGCTTCAACTAAACAAGACCAAAACTCCACAATTGAATTCACCTTAAGAGGTCAACAAGTAAAATCAACAAATTTCAATTTAAATTGCTAAACTCAAATGGATTAAAATTGAAAAACTGCAAAACCCTAAACCCTAATTTAAAGAGCTAAAACAAGAGTACAGTTGCAAAAATAGTAGACGCTTAAATTTTGAAACCTAAAGAAAAACACTAGAGTAGATTGAAAAAAACAAAAACAAGACTAAAGCAATTATGGAATCTTTACTTTCAAGAATTATGTAAATTTTCTAGATCTAATTTTGTTCTCAAAGTTTAACCACAAATTTCTAACACAACTAGTAATCCATTAAAAAAAGAATATGCATTGAGTTAATTGTAGTAAATAAAAGTCAAGAGCAATTTCAGAGTCTCGCTCAAGCTTTTTCAACACTCAACATCCAAGCTTTTACAATTTATCATTTTTTTACACTTTGTTTTTGGATGAAATTTCATGTAATTTGGATGTGTATTTAGCTCACAATAAAGTTTTCAATGCATGCAAAATTTCAATTTTTTTTTATCAGCAATGAATAAATAAAATTAAAGGGGATACTTCAGGGGTATCCCAACTCATATACAGTAACCACCAGTGGACTTCCTATGTCATCCACAAAAGAAACCCTCCTTTATGGTTGGAGCAGAACAACCTTAAAGTGAGGAAAAATACCCAAAAAAACCAAACAGGTTACCTCAAAGCAACATTCAACTTTACCGAAACACCCAGAACCGAAGCCACCTACATTCACCTCGCCACGCGACGAGTTGCCCATGCACGGAATAACTCGCCATGTAACTTGAACTTTCTCACCTAAAACTCCAAAAGCTTCAAATAAGCGTTCTGGGGAACCCGACGATGTGTCTACCTCGGCGATTTCCAGTATCTGATCTTTTGTTCTTCGAATACGGCAATGATGCACAACTTCGGCGACCACCAACTACACACATATGGAGAACGCCGCTTCCTAGACCGGCGATCATGTTGACCTTTGCACTTCGATGACCACCGACTACGCACGCATGGAGATCGCCGTTTCATCGACCGGCGATCATGTTGACCTAACTTCGACGACCACCAACTACATACGCATGGAGATCGTCGTTTCATCGACCAACAATTATGTTGACCTTGTATAACTTCGGCGACCACCGACTACACACATATGGAGAACGCCGCTTCGTCGACCGGCGATCATGTTGACCTTTGCATATATGGGGAACGCCGCTTCATCGACTGGCGATCATGTTGACGACGACCACCGACTACGCACGCATGGAGATCGCCATTTCAGACCGGCGATCATGTTGACCTTGCATAACTTCGGCGACCACCTACTACACACATATGAAGAGCGTCGTTTCATCAACCGGCGATCATGAATCCTTCCCCATTTATTTGTAACTTCTGATGCAGATAAGGGGGTTCAACATCCAATCTGTAAAAGAATAGTTAAAAGAGGAGCCCCTGTGCTTTAGCCACTGCCAGGACTTAAGCTGGACTTTCTGAACATACTCCTCCACACTTACACCAAATTCAGTTGCCCCTAGTTCGACCAAATAGACATCTTTCACAGTCTCATTTAGCATTAATATTCTGTAACTACCAGGCTCAAATTTATTACTCCTTCATCTCAACTTCCCTCAACCACTACACCTAGGTTCGGCCATGTCCTTCTTCCTCCAGTGGCAGAGACTAGTGTGCTAAGGACCTCTGCATCTGCAGCAAAACTGTGCCTACTTATAGCCTCTAATGCATAACATTGGGTTAAGAACCCAGTTGACATATGAGTAGCTAAAGGACTGCACATTATATTTTATCCAGAGCCAAGATTTAAGTTGTGCCTTCTGAAACACCTCTTCCGCATCAACTACCCCTTGCTTGAAGACAATGAGGTTCCTTTGATCCTAAATACATCTAATGATAGTTGCCCATACCCCTTTCCATATCAGATTTTGTTTATTACTGATTTGGCTCAGACAAAAGCTAGTGAAGTGCAGATTTAAGACATTTTGTTGAACAAAAGATATACCTATCCACTTGAGGCACATCAACCACACCCTTTGAGCATGTTTACACTCCAGAAAAAGATGTTGGCATGACTCCTCCTTGGACTGGCACATTGCACAAAGCGTGGTATTCACCGTGACACCTCTCCTACTCAAATTCATCCTTGTTGGGATTCTCCCCAGCAGCACCCTCCAAGCAGTGGTCACCACATTTGGGAATGCCTTAGCCTTCCAAAGGAGCTTGAAGACTTCTAAGCAAGGGCCTCTAGATTGTTTGTCTAAGCAATTATAAGCAGAAATCACAGAAAAAAGCCCTGTTACTTCCTTCCCCCACACCTGTACATCCTTAACATTCTCTTTCATATTAGCCCCATTTAGCAGCATAAGAAGATCTGCTTCCTTTGCGGACTCCCATTCAAATCTGTTACGTCTGCATTCCAGGTTCCACCTCCATATTGAATTAACCTAAACACCTACCTCGCCCACTGTTTGGCCTTTATTTAGGGATAGGGAGTACAATCTGGGAAACAATGATTTGAGATCATTACTTCCAACCCACACCTCCTCCCAAAATTTTACTTTGTCCCCACATCCTAATTCCCAACTTAATTCTTCTTGAAACCATCCCTTTCTTCCTCCCTCCTTACATAGTTTATTGAGGTCTCTCCACCACCACGATTGAAGTTTAATGGGAGTTTGAGTGCTTTCGGTCTCCAGCCCATATTTTGATATCAAAATGTCCTTCCACCTTCCTTCCTCCTGAGAGATAAAACGCCATTTCCACTTTGCTAGAAGAGCATAATTAAACTTCCGGATATCTCTTAAACCCAGGCCTCCCTCCTCCTTATTCCTGCAAACATCTTTCCAACTTACCCAGGAAATTGGTTTATTTGCTTTACCCCACCCCCATAAGAATCTCCTTTGAATGCTAGTAATCTTTTTGCAGACTATGTCCGGTGCTCTGAATAGGGAGAGATAATACAGGGGTATGGCAGTAATGACAGATTTGATAAGACATATTCTCCCTGCCAAAGTAAAAAATCTACCTTTCCACACACTAAGCCTAGCTTTTATCTTGTTAATGACAGGTTCCCAGAACTGTTCCTTCCTTGGATTTCCTCCCACTTCAATTCCCAGATACTTAAACGGTAACCTCATCTGTGTACAGTTCAGAGTCTTTGTGTAGCAATCTAGAGAACAACTTTGAACATTGATGCCTACTAGTTTTGACTTGTGAAAGTTGATCTTCAAACCCGAGGCTAATTCAAAACCCCTTAGAATGGCCTTCAAGGTTATCACATTATTAAGGGAGTCTTCACACAGAAAAAGAGTATCATCTGCAAACTGAAGGATGCATACTTCCATCTCTTTCCGCCCAATCTTGAGACCCGATAGCAGTTTGGTTTTCATAGCTTGTCTTACCAATCTGGCAAGGCCTTCAGCTACAATAAGAAAGAGAAAAGGCGCTAGTGGATCTCCCTGTCTCAACCCTCTTGTTGGCTTGAATTCCTCCGTAGGACTCCCATTGACTAGCACAGACACAGTTGCGGATTCCAGGCATCCTCTGATCCATGCTGTCCACAGGGGGTGAAAACCCATCTTGAGTAGCATATCGTACAAGAACTACCATCTTACCGAATCATATGCTTTTTCAAAGTCCACCTTCAGACACAGACCTCTTCTCCCCTGCCTTCTAATTTCTTCTACCATTTCATTAGCCATAAGCACACTGTCTAGGATCCCTCTTCCTTTTACAAAAGCAGACTGACTTTCATCTATCAAAACTGGCAACACCTTCTTCATTCTACCTGCCAATACCTTAGATATGATTTTGTATAAGGCTCCGACAAGAGAGATAGGTCTATACTGCTCTAACAATGTAGGGTCCCTAACTTTAGGTATTAGAGCTATGAAGGAAGCATTACAGCCCTTCGGGATACTCCCAGTCTCATGAAACAGTGTTAGTGCTGCCAAGATCTCATCTTTTAAAAACTCCAGTGTTTCCGAATAAAATTGAAATTAAATCCATCTGGTCCGGGGCTTTTGGATTCGTCACATTGCCAAACTGCGTCCCTAACTTCCTTCTCCAAGAACACAGCTGTAAGACCCTCATTATGATACGAGGATAAAGACTTGAATTCGACTCCGTCTAGTCTTACCCCTAGATCTTTCGTTGCTTTGAATCTGGATTCGAATAAACTCTTCGCCTCTAACTGAACCGTACAAGGTTCCTCACACCATTGCTCCCCCACCTGGACACCCTTCACTTCATTCCTCAACCTTCTCCACCTCAAAGATGAATGGAAGAATCTAGTACATGAGTCCCCACTCTTGAACCAGTTTGCTCTTGCCTTTTGAAAGCTAAGGGATTCAATTTTCTTTTCATTCTCTTTTAGGCTGCTTAACAGCTCCAGTCTTCTCAACCTCTCACTTTCTGTTAACCCACCTGAGCAATCATGACTATCAAAGGCCTCCATCTCCTGTAAGATCCTCCTCTTGGAAGTCTCCAAGTTTCCAAATACATCCATGTTCCAAGACTTCAGATCGAGCTTGAGGAGTTTTAGGTTTTCTTTACATATAATGAACCCATTCCCCTGAATAGAATAAGACTGTCATTTGTCCTTCACCATCCTGCTGAACCCTCTCTCCAACAGCCACGCATCTATGGTTCTACACGGTTTTGGACCCCAGTCCTTCTCCACTGACTTCACCACTAGTGCACAATGGTCTGACACTTCCCTTCGAAGTACATATTGTTTACTCTTGGGCCATAGAAGTAACCAGTCTTCAGTAACAAGCACTCTATCAATTCTACTCTTTGCCGTTCCATCAGGTTTAAACCACGTAAACTTCTTGCTGACCAGAGGTAAATCGAATAAGAAGTTGGAATCAATGAAGCTATTAAACCCATTCACCTCGCTTTTTTGTTCACCCCTGTCTGTGATACCTTTCCTCTCATTGCTACTTCTCACTGCATTAAAGTCTCCGCAGATGCACCATGCCAAAACATGTGATGACTGTCTTACTTTGGAGATATCCTCCCAAAGAGTCTTCTTACCTCTCAAGGAGCAAGAAGAATAAACATTGACCACAACACACCTATAAGAAGTTTTAAGGTGTTGGCCGTAAACAGCTATGTAACCGGTTCCCATCACATGACTTTCATACTCAAAAACGTCCTTATGCCACATTGACAACAGACTTCCACTACCTTCATCTCCTTTATTGTGAATCCATCCCACATTGTTATCCCCCCAAATCACAAAACACCTAGCATCCGAGAGCTCTTTGGATTTTGTTTCTTGTATAAAAACAAAGTCAGCTTCCTCCCTTCCTATAACATGTCTCATATATCTAGCTTTGGTACCTCCCCCCAACCCTCTGATATTTAAATTAACTATGATCATAAAAACCAATCCTTCCTTCCCTCCTCCGCACTCTTGAGAATCTCCAAATCTCTTGCTTCCATGTTTACATATTCCTTGATTACCTCCTTTTCTTCCCCGCGACACAGGGTTCCTGCACTTCTACTAATTTCCCATAGCTTGGCCGATCCGTCCTCCGATTCAGAGACATTCAATCGTATGTTACAGTTGCCTATATCCCCATCCGAAAGCGAAACTGAGGACAGTCCCTATCTTGGTTGAGCACTAATCCTTGCTTGAGAGTATCTGGATATTAACCTTGCAGAACGCCTGGGATGAGAATGTGAGATCCCCAATTCCTCAGGCCTTTCATCTTGCGCCTTCGTTGAGTGGTTTTTGTTGCCTATCCCACTACCTCATCGTCGTCTCCTGGGCAAAGTAATTGGCCTTCACCTGCGAGCAAAACCCCTGACCCCGATGCTTCTTTCCTGCAGATAGAATCATTCTCAGCACTCTGACTCCTTACAAGGTCCAATTGCAACTTACCCGAACCTCTCTCCTTCCCTGACTTATTGTAAATGGTGGCATCCTTCTTAGCATCCCTCACCTCCTGGGATAGGTGTTGCTCTCGTTCACATTGTACACAAACACTTCCAACGGGATTATTTTCTTCCTCACAAACAAGCCCAATACCCTTCCGTGATGGTCCTAGCCCGCATTCATTAGAAGCATCATCCTCGTTTTGGGCCTCCTTCTTTTTACGTAGGCCCAAACCTGATTGAACCTCCCTCTGAGAATTAAAGCTCTCTATGTCCACCACTATTCTTGCCAGATCAGCATGTGCACAGGGTACGTTATTAGTAAAACCGCATGCTTGATCTAAAGCGCTGACAGTAGCAGGTTCTGCTAATATCTTCTGCCCCTGTATTTCCTCATTCGTGCAAAGCTTTTCACCTTCCCTCTGACTCACTCTGCTTTTTGTGGAAGATTCCCCAAAAATAGGCCTTTAACTTATACGTCTCCCCTCATTCCCCCTTACCTACTCCGATCTCCTTTCCGATTGACCGTACATCGTCCCCAGCCCTCCGACCGAGCTCCTCCTCACCACTCTTCACTGAAAACACAGATTCTTCAACATAGGTTTCCGATGAGGAAATACTATCAGAAGAATCGTAGTCATGATGATAGCTGTTGCATCGACCTGCTGTGCTCACCGGGGACTCCTCTTCTATAGAGATGCTTTGCAAGTGACCGTTTATTCTCATCTTCTTTGCCATCCTGATATTACACTTGTTCTCAATACGAACTTGCAATCGAGCGAACTGAAGGTTCTCCCACGTCAACGTTGCTTTGTCTATAGATATCAGACTGACTGCTTCTTCTATCACTCTTGCAAAGCATGAGTTGTTCCAGAGAGATATCGGCAAGCCATAACATCTCACCCAAACTTTTTTGTGACTTGCAACCCGTGCCTCCGTCCATGGTTCAATGTTCACAAAAAAACTATCAAACCACTCTCTGTTCAACTTTATCACCTCCTCCATGTTCTCACCTTCCCTTGGTGTTAGGAGAGCTAAGTTGTCCCCCATAGATCTCACTTGGATCATGTTCATTCCTCCTCTAACAAATTCTTCTCCCAGTTGATCAAAGTCCATACCAGCATTGTATTTACCTACTGCACTCTTTACCATCCATGGAAGGTTTTGTATTTGCGTATTAAAAGATGGTCCTTTCCACTCCTTCTGTGCTTGTCCTCTAACAGCATCCACATAAGATTTTTTCTCACTCTTTTCCACCCAGATCTCCTTCCCTTTCATACGCGTGTTTTCGTTAAAGTTTTTTGACTCCTTCTTCTCATATATGGGCCTCTCCTTGTTCGTATAGCTAGACTTTTTTCTCTCCACCCCTGGAAGCTCCTCTTGATGACGGCGGTATTTTGGGATGTTCACGAAGAGTTTCGCACTCCCTATGTATATCTGGTCAAGATCCCTCTCTAGCTTCCCCACATTTCTCATATCAAAGAACCTCACGAAGCCAAACCTTCTTCCCCACTTATTACGTCTTCGTGAGATGAAAACTTCTTTCACCCTCACCCATCTCTGGAAGATTTTTAACATATCTATTTCTCCAAAGCCACTGGGAAAGTTTGAGAAAAAGAATGTTGTGAAATCATTAGACCTACCAGATGGTTTACGAACGGGACCACGACCGCCGCTCATTGTAGTGCTCGATCTCAGCTCTCTCGATCCCTCTCACTCCCTCACTTCCTCTTTTCGCCTCTCGTTGCCGCCCTCTCCTCCTTCCACGACCAACCAATTGTCGCTCAGCTCACGCATCTCATCCTCGCCCTCTCCGTCTGCATGAAGTTGATAAACTTACCAGATCTATTGTCTCTTTTATAAGTATGTATTCATTATTGGTTCAGTCATGTCTATAATATTGTAACTTACGGCCAAAAAAACATCAACCACTAAGGAGGAAGTTCTTAAACTTTAGAAATCTTCACTCTGATTCAACATAAATCTTTTGAGCAAGAGTTACTGCATGCAAAATTTCAATAACAGGAAAAAAGAAAGAACCCTATAGAATTGAAAGAAGATTATGATATATTTAAAACATAATGGAAACCTAACTATAAAGAACTTGTTAATGATCTTATAACAAGCTAAGAAACTCAAATATAGAAATGGAAAAGCATAAAAAGGCCAAAACACATCAAATTACTCAATACTTTCCAGTAGATTCAAAAATCAAGAAATTAAAATCAAAGAAAGTACTCCTTTGTGACATATATGGTCTTGAAGATGGTTGTTGCCCCTTCAAGACATGTGTTTGATGAAGACATTTGTGTACATTTCATGTATATTTACATTTGCTTTAAGAATGTCTTAGGTAGTGTTTAGAGGTTGTTTAAGAGTAGGCTTTTTGCTGAGTAACTCACCTCCTAACCCCTGGCCATGTGATAAGAGCAAGCACAAAATTTCTTAAACTGTTTTTCACATGTTTTACAGAAAACACGTTTACTACATAAAAATAAATCTGTTCTTTTCTAAATAAACATATTATTTTTTAAACTGATGCTTTGGCTAAGTCTTGTGAAAATTAGATTTTGTGCATCAAGTATTTTGACTAAGTCTTCTACCTTTCAAAATGACTATGTTTTAATAGTTAAGCTTTTTGTGTTATCGTTCTGGAAAATAAATATGTTCATCTGTAAATGAATGGATTCTTTTTAGTCTGGTGCAATGCTTATCTTAAACGGTTTTTAGATTTTGTCCCTGCACCAGAATGGTTGACTAAGTCTCCTCACATAACGGAGTCTCTAACTGCTTTTGAAAATAAATCTGTTAATTTTATTTTCAATCTGTTCTTTTTATAACAACTTTAATTGTTTTTCAAAAATATGTTATAAGTTGGTTTTCTATAAAAAGAAAACTTGTTTCTGAGTTTAATAATCAATCATACAATTGAGAAAACAAGTTTTGCATAAGAGAATTAAGGGTTTACAAAGAATTAGCATTTGTTCTTGAAAGATTTCCAAAATCAAAAGTGTGCTTGTTCTTGTTTGGTTCCAAAGCTTGGTGAGAGGTGCTGCTACTGTTTAAGCGATATGTTCTACTGGTTTAAGGCAGATTTCTGCATCCTCAATCAGGTGTATTTGTTTCACATTTAATTTCTTGTAAAAGTGTGGTTGTAAACTCTTCTTTATAGGGTTTCTTGAAGAGTGTGTGTGCTGAAATAGTGTTTTTCAGCAAGTGTACCAAAGTTCTTGTAGGGTTCAAGAACAGTGGTGTTTGTGTTTGTTCGAATTGTAATTTAGTAAATTTCACCTTGGATTAGGTGAAGACTGGATGTAGCTCATTGGAGCGAACCAGTATGATTGCCTTGTGTTCATTCTCCCTTAACCTCTGCACTTGAATTACTGCATATTTGTGAAACTGTCAAGAAATAAATCTGTTCAATTAATAATAAATCTTTTCTTTCTGGGCTTGTTTCATAATGTTCTTAATTTCTGGAAAAACTGTTTGATTCTGAAAAGAACACATATAATCTATTAAAAGCCACTGGAACAGATTGATTGTGATAGGTTACTCAATTAATTGTCAAGCTATCAATTGAACCTTAATCACTTGCTTAAAATTGAAGGTTGTTATTTTGTGATTCACTGGTTTTCTTTCTAATATCAGGGTGTGTGTGACTTGCAAATTAATCTGCATAATCTCGAGATTAACTTGGCTGATATAAACATTTTCAAACATAAATAGTGCCAAAATAAATCTGTTCATTTTCAAATAAATCGATTTATTTTCTGTATACTGTGATAAATACTGATTCTGCGAGAAACTTTTAAAAGGTCAATTCACCCCCCCTCTTGAACTTTGGCACTATTAAACCCAACAATTGGTATCAAGAGCTAGGACTTGTATTTTAATCAAGTTTGTTTGTAATAATGTCTGAGTTTAAAGTGCTTTTTGTTGAGGGATCTGTTGTTAATAGACCACCTATGTTCAATGGAATGAATTATGCATTTTGGAAAGTTAGAATGCGAATTTTCATGGAATCTATTGATGCATTAATTTGGGAAGCTATGGTCCATGGACCCTATGTGCCAATGCAGGTTGTCAAGGATGAAGAAGTGGTAAAGCCAAGATCTGAATGGAATGAGACCGAAAGGAGGAAGGCTCAATATGATCTTGTGGCCAAGAACATCATAACCTTTGCATTAACAATGGATGAGTTCTTCAGGATATCCCAATGTAATTCAGCTAAGGAGATGTGGGAAGTCTTATAAGTCACTCATGAGGGTACTAAAGATGTAAAGAGGTCAAGAAAACATTCTCTCATCCAAGAATATGAATTGTTTAGAATGCAACCCGAGGAGAGCATTGTTGCTGTGCAGAAAAGGTTCACTCATATTGTGAATCACCTTACTGGTTTGGGAAAGGAATTTAACAGAGAGGAACTCAACATAAAGGTATTGAAGTGCCTCGACAGAAGCTGGCAACCAAAGGTGATTGCCATATCAGAAAGCCGTGATTTGTCAAAGCTGGGAATTGCTGCACTCTTTGGAAAGCTAATGGAGCATGAGATGGAGCTCAAGAGACTCAAAGAGCAGGAAATAGTGGAAAGAAAATCGAAAAGACTTGCACTGAAAGCAAGCGAACAAAAATGAGATCAAGGAAGAAAAAGAAGATGCTGAAAATGATGATACAATCAGTCTTCTCACAAAGAGATTCAGCAAATTCTTGAAGAAGAAAAGCAGAGATAGGAACCAGCAGAAAAGAAGGTATCCTAAACCTAATGACTCAAATTCCTCTAACTATACTTGCTATGGATGTGGCAAAACAGGGCACATCAAAATGGATTGTCCAAACAATAAAGCAAAGGACAAGGGGAGAAGAGCTTACATCTCATGGGAAGAAAATGAAGTATCTTCAACCAGCAGCTCTTCAACTGAGAGTGAGGAAAACAATATGTGTTTCATGATGAAGGATGAGGAGTCAACCTCTGATTCATTAAGTGAATTCTCTATGGATTCTGATAACTATGATCAATTGCTTGCTGCTTTCAAGGAAACACATGATGAAGCAAATAGGCTAGTTGTAATATGCAGTAAGTTGCAAAAGGTAAATAATGTGCTTGCACCTAAAGTAAAAACACTTGAGGAAGAACTGCATAAGGCCAAAACAGATTTGGTAAGCCTTGAACTAACATGCTTGCATGCCTCTATTAAAATCTGTGAAAACTGCAAAAAATTGGAAAAACAAGTGGAGTATTTGCTAAAAACCCTTTCCAATTTCACCAAGGGAAGAGAAAACCTTGAGTCTCTCCTTGGCTCACAGAATGCTATTTTCAATAAAAATGGTCTTGGTTATACCCCTGGAAATGTAACCAATGTCAAAAAGCTTTCAAGTTTTTTTGTTCTAGCAAAATCAGGTTTTTCAGCTTTTAACAGTGGCAAAAAGGCATCTCATGTAACCTGTTTTTACTTCATGAAATCTGGTCATATCTCTAGGTCATGCATTGCTAGAAAGCATCTTGTTCCTAAGAATTTAGCAAAATGGCTACCAAAGAGAAGGTTTTAATCTGTGCTAGACCCTATACTGAAAAGGGTACCATTTGTATCATTTTTATTCTGTTTTGCAGATGAGCAACAAGAAAAATCAGTGGTACTTGGAAAATTCACTAGCTTGAAGCTCAAAGCAGAGGGACATGTAACCTATGGTGATAATAACCGAGGAAGGATTTTGGGCAGAGGCACTGTTGGAACAGGGAATTCAACCACTATTGAGAATGTGTTTTATGTAGAAGGACTCAAGCATAGCCTTCTCAGCATAAGTCAACTTTGTGACAAAGGATACAAGGTGAACTTTAAGTCAAAGGGCTGCACAATCTCAAGTAATTCATCTGGTAAAGCGTTGTTTACTAGTAAGAGAGTGAATAACATATATCTTTTAGATATCATGGAAACCAACTCTTCAAATGAGTGTTTGTTGTCTAGAAGTGATGAGTCTTGGCTGTGGCACAAGAGGTTAGCTCACATACACACTAATCACTTAAATAAACTGAAATCTAAAGATCTAGTTTCTAGTTTACCTAACATTAAATTTTAGGATAACAGACTCTGTGATGCTTGTGTGAAAGGTAAACAAATCAGATCTTCTTTCAATTCAAAAGACATTGTTTCTACAAAAAAACCCATTGGATGTATTACATATGGACTTATTTGGACCATCTAGAGTTGTTAGCTTGGCTGGAAATTTGTATGCTTTAGTTGTTGTGGATGACTACTCTAGATTTACATGGACTTTGTTTTTTGCACATAAAAATGATGCTTACATTGCTTTTAAGAAATTAGCAAAGGTTTTGCAAAATGAAAATGGTTGCTGCATTAAATCAATTCGAAGTGATCATGGGGGAGAGTTTCAGAATGCTAGATTTGAGAGGTTCTGTGAGAAGCATGGGATATCACACACCTTTTTAGCCCTTAGGACTCCCTAACAAGACGGTGTAGTTGAAAGGAAAAACTGATCATTAGAGGAACTAGATAGAACTATGTTAAATGAATCTAAGCTTCCTAAGTATTTTTGGGCAGATGCAGTCTATACTGCAGCTTATGTGTTAAATAGAACCTTAATTAGACCCATCCTTAAGAAAACTCCATATGAAATGTATAAGGGCAGAAAACCTAGTGTGAGCCACCTTAGAGTGTTTGGGTGTAAATGCTTTGTACTGAATAATGGCAAAGAAAATCTAGGTAAGTTTGATGCTAAATCTGATGAAGGTGTGCACATTGGTTATGCTTTGAATGGTCATGCATATAGAGTCTTCAATAAAAGGTTGCTCATAGTAGAAGAATCAATGCATGTTGTATTTGATGAAGCTGATCATAGCATATCTAAAACTGCTGCTGATGACCTTGACAGTAATGAATTTAAATCTGTTTTAAATCAAAATGAATTGATTCATATTGATACTGTTGATGCACATGCTATGCAACATACTGTGTCTGCAGGTTTGCCAAAAGAGTGGAAAACCCCGAGAGACCTAACCCTTGATAATGTCATTGGGAACATTGAGAAAGGAGTGTCAACTAGAAAATCCTTGAATAACTTCTGTGATACAATGGCCTTTGTATCTCAAGTGGAACCCAAAAATATGAATGAAGCCCTCAAGGACAACAACTGGATTCTAGCCATGCAAGAGGAACTGAATCAATTTGCTCTTAATGAGGTCTGGACTCTTATTCCTAGAATACCTGAGATGAATATAATTGGAACAAAATGGGTATTCAGAAACAAGATGGATGAGCATGGAGTGATTACCAGAAATAAGGCTAGGCTAGTGGCTAAAGGGTATAATCAAGAAGAAGGAATAGACTATGATGAGACATATGCACCAGTGGCTCGGCTAGAAGTTGTCAGATTGCTACTTGCCTTCTCCTACATCAAAGGGTTCAAGCTATTTCAAATGGATGTGAAGAGTGCCTTCTTGAATGGTTATATAAATGAAGAGGTATTTGTTTCACAACCACCAGGTTTTGAAGACCATCAGCATCCAGAATACGTGTTCAAACTCAAAAAGGCTCTTTATGGGCTCAAGCAAGCTCCTAGGCAATGGTATGAGAGGCTAAGTGATTTCCTCACCTCATAAGGCTATGACAGAGGCACATCAGATAAGACCTTGTTCATCAAGAAGAAAGGGGATGACACAATTCTAGTACAAGTATATGTGGATGATATCATTTTTGGATCAAACAATGAAGAATTGTGTGAAACTTTTGTGGAAATCATGAAGAGTGAGTTTGAAATGTCAATGATGGGTGAGTTGAACTATTTTCTAGGCTTGCAGGTCAAACAACTCAAGGATGGCATTTTCTTGAATCAAGCTAAGTATTGCAAAGATCTGTTGAGGAAATTTGAAATGGACAAGTGCAAACCAATCAGCACACCCTTCTCAACTAGCTGTCACCTGGATCATGATGAAGCTGAAATTTCTGTTGATGAAACCAAATACAGAGGACTCATAGGATCTCTATTGTATCTCACTGCCAGCAGGCCTGATATCATGTTTGCAGTGTGCATGTGTGCTCGATTTCAATCTGCTCCTAAAGAATCACACTACAATGCTGCCAAAAGGATTTTGAAGTA
Source organism: Phaseolus vulgaris (assembly GCF_051622355.1). Lineage (NCBI taxonomy): Eukaryota > Viridiplantae > Streptophyta > Magnoliopsida > Fabales > Fabaceae > Phaseolus > Phaseolus vulgaris. The sequence continues at coordinate 47,811,947 of NC_143505.1, forward strand.
TTTGCAAGGAACTAAAGAAGTTGGCTTGTGGTATCCAGGTAATATTTCATTAAGCTTGACTGGATATTCTGATTTAGACTTTGCAGGTTGCAAAATTGATAGGAAGAGCACCAGTGGAACCTGTCACTTGCTTGGATCAAGCTTGATCTCATGGCAATGCAAAAAAACAGGCTTGTGTTGCTCTCTCCACTACTGAAGCAGAGTACATTGCAGCAGGGAGTTGTTGTGCTCAAACTATATGGCTAAGACAACAATTGAATGATTTTGGTATCTTACTTAACCATATACCTCTAATGTGTGATAACACAAGTGCAATCAACTTAACGAAAAATCCTGTCATGCATTCAAGAACCAAACACATTGAAATTAGGCATCACTTTCTAAGGGAACACATATCTAATGGAACATGTGAGATTAAGTTCATTGGTACAGATTTACAGCTTGCTGATTTGTTCACAAAACCATTGGCTAAAGATAGGTTTAATTTTCTGCTCAATGAATTGAGAATTATAAATGTTAATTGTACCTCGCAGTAGAAAAATTAAATCTGTTTATGCGCAATTAAATGTGTTTATTTTTTGTACTGATATGCATTGATGACTAGGAAAGATAAATTCTAATCTTTGACTGATTGACTGACTTAGTGGGCATTAACCTTTGTACCTTTGACGGTTTTGGTCATGGTTATGTAATCGATTTGATGGTTTGGGTGCTCAATTAAGGTGTGATATGTGTGCATCGTGACCCCAAATATTTGCTGCATTTTTCAAAGATTCTCTGTACAAATTCAGAGCATAAAATCTTCATGCATATCCATTCATAACTGTTCCATCATCTCTTTTTACAATATAAATCTGTGGGAAATTTTGCTACCCACATTGGTTGTCCATTCTCGGTTCTCACTATTTGAAACAAAGAGAAAATTCTGGTTCAACCATGGCTTCTTCTTCAAGACAGAAACAAAAAAATAAGGGCAAGCAAAGCACCTCTCAAGGTGTGCTAGAAGGTTGGTTTGCTGGAGATGAAGAGGGTATCAATGCCTACATCCACGAGATGAGCAGAAAGCAAATTAACATACCTAAGGTACTGGATTTCAACTGGCTGAAATCAGAAAAATTGGCAGAAACAAGGGCTGTATTGAAGCACCAGAAACTAAAAAAGCTGCTGGAATTAACGGGTAATGTATATCCTGATTTAGTTAAGGTGTTTTACACTAATCTAACCTTGGATGGAAAGAACATTGTCTCCAATGTGAAAGGGATCAAAATGAAGGTCACAAGTGATGTTTGGAATTCTGTGGCTGGAATCAAGTATGCTGGACTGAAAGTGGGAAAAGGAAACACCAGTGGGATTCAAGAATTCAATAAACTGCAATATTATAAGAGTTGTATGAGGACCCCTACCCAGAGCAAAGCAGATTCCATGCAGGTCATTTGAACCTTACACCACGTCTTGTTGCCTACATTATAGCATGGCAACTCATGCCAAGAGGTACAAATCATGTTGTTTTACATGAAGAGGATTTGATCCTTCTATACTGCATTATGAATCTGATCAAGGTAAACTGGGTATTCATCATCAATGAGCATATGCTGAAATCCAAAAGGTTAACTGATTATCGCTTTCCTTATGCTATACTTGTTTCAAAATTGATTGACCATTTTGGCATTGACACTTCAAATGAGAGAAATGAACCAATGAACCCATTAAAGCTGTGAGTGAGATTGACAACTCAACTCTCACAAAAATGGGATTTCACAAAGTGGAGAACAACTGGGTGATTCTCAAAGGCAAGGATTCTCAAGAAGAACGTGAAGCCTTAAACCTCAACAATGAAGATGGAGATGAAGTTGTTCCCATGGAAGATGACACGGTTCAAGCTGCAGAACACTCATGCTATGTTATCCATCACTTATCTGCTGGTCATGCTGGAAGTCATAGGACAAGCTCTCCATCTATAGAAGTCATAGGAGATTCACCTGCTCCCCAATCAGTGCATGAAGAGGCTGCTGCAACTCATCAGAATGCCATTGTTACCTGTCAAACTCCAGAATACTGAGGTGAACCATTATCCATGTTTGAAAGGCAAGTTCTGTATCGCCTTGATGTCATGACTGCAGAACAGAGGGCATATTTTGAGACCACTCAAACAAGGTTTCTGCACCTTGATGATCAAATTGAAGGAGTTCAGGTGCAGCTTGCAGAGCTATACTACAAGGATTAGAAGTATCTTGCTTTCCATGCTTTCTTTTATCAGTTTTTATATTCTGTAATGCTGCACAATTTGTCTTTATTTTCTGGACTATTATGGTTATGTTTCTGTTTTATTTTTCCCTATGCTTAAATGTTGTTTGATGAATCCAAAGGGGGAGAAAAATAGCTCACCATGTTAGGTGAAGCTAGCTGAAACAGGAAGTCACATTTTGCACCTTAAAACTGATTCACATGTTATGCAATGTTTCAATTTTCTGGTTTAGTATTTGGTGCAATTCAGGTTCTTAAAGCAACAGAGCTATGGGGATTTGTCTCCATCAAACAGGGGAAGATTGTTGAAGATGGTTGTTGCCCCTTCAAGACATGTGTTTGATGAAGACATTTGTGTACATTTCATGTATATTTACATTTGCTTTAAGAATATCTTAGGTAGTGTTTAGAGGTTGTTTAAGAGTAGGCTTTTTGCTTAGTAACTCACCTCCTAACCCCTGGCCATGTGATAAGAGCAAGCACAATTTCTTAAACTGTTTTTCACATGTTTTACAGAAAACACGTTTACTGCATAAAAATAAATATGTTCTTTTTTAAATAAACAGAGTCTTTTTTAAACTGATGCTTTGGCTAAGTCTTGTGAAAATTAGATTTTGTGCATCAAGTATTTTGACTAAGACTTCTACCTTTCAAAATGACTATGTTTTAATAGTTAAGCTTTTTTTGTTATCGTTTTGAAAAATAAATCTGTTCATCTGTAAATGAATGGATTCTTTTTAGTCTGGTGCAATGCTTATCTTAAACGGTTTTTAGTTTTTGTCCCAGCACCAGAATGGTTGACTAAAGTATCCTCACATAACAGATTCTCTAACTGCTTTTGAAAATAAATTTGTTCATTTTATTTTCAATTTGTTCTTTTTATAACAGCTTTAACTGTTTTTCAAAAATCTGTTATAAGTTGGTTTTCTATAAAAAGAAAACTTGTTTCTGAGTTTAATAATCGATCATACAATTGAGAAAACAAGTTTTGCATTAGAGAATTAAGGGTTTACAAAGAATTAGCATTTGTTCTTGAAAGATTTCCAAAATCAAAAGTGTGCTTGTTCTTGTTTGGTTCCAAAGCTTGGTGAGAGGTGCTGCTACTGTTTAAGCGATCTGTTCTACTGGTTTAAGGCAGATTTCTGCATCCTCAATCAGGTGTATTTGTTTCACATTTAATTTCTTGTAAAAGTGTGGTTGTAAACTCTTCTTGATAGGGTTTCTTGAAGAGTGTGTGTGCTGAAATAGTGTTTTTCAGCAAGTGTACCAAAGTTCTTGTAGGGTTCAAGAACAGTGGTGTTTGTGTTTGTTCGAATTGTGATTTAGTGAATTTCACCTTGGATTAGGTGAAGACTGGATGTAGCTCATTGGAGTGAACCAGTATAATTGCCTTGTGTTCATTCTTGCTTAATCTCTGCACTTGAATTACTGAATATTTGTTAAACTGTCAAGAAATAAATTTGTTCAATTAATAATAAATCTTTTCTTTCTGGGCTTGTTTCATACTGTTCTTAATTTCTGGAAAAACTGTTTGATTATGAAAAGAGAACAAATATAATCTGTTAAAAGCCACTGGAACAGATTGATTGTGATAGGTTACTCAATTAATTGTCAAGCTATCAATTGAACCTTAATCACTTGCTTAAAATTGAAGGTTGCTGTTTTGTGATTCATTAGTTTTCTTTCTAATATCAGGGTGTGTGTGACTTGCAAATTAATCTGCATAATCTCGAGATTAACTTGGCTGATATAAACGTTTTCAAACATAAACAGTGCCAAAATAAATCTATTCATTTTCAAATAAATCGATTTATTTTCTATATACTGTGATAAATACTGATTCTGCGAGAAACTTTTAAAAGGTCAATTCACCCCCCCTCTTGAACTTTGGCACTATTAAACCCAACATATGGAATGAACATGATGTGGATAACATGAATGAGATTTAAAAATCAAATTAAAAACACAAAATCAAATATTGAACTGAAGAAAAATGAATCAAGATTCAATAAAAATAAAAGCACACATAGTTGCATAAGTATGAAACCTAAAAACACATGTTTGGATGGTTCAAGATAGAATAAATGATTCGAATTGGTTAGAAACACTATGAACACATAATATTTGGTGAAATAAACTCAAAACAGATTCAAGACATGTAAAATATACGAAGATAACACATAAAAGTTAATAAGAAAACAAAGGTGAGGAACACTTAGCTTGGACCAAAACCTTTCTTTAGATACCAAATGATGAAAATTGGGTCTTGAATCCTTGCTTGTTTTGGAGTTTGAATGTTATGTGTTTTCAATGGAGGCAATGCGGAAGCTGGATGAAGGTAGAATTCATATTAGAAAGATGAATTTGATTTATGGAAGTAGAGGTTTATAAGAGATAAGGCCAACTTCTAAAGAGTTCTAGGCTAGACACACAAATTAATGCTAACATAGAGTGAACTTGATTCAAGTGAGACAACATTTTGGCGTAAAGTTCTTACTCGATTCAAGTTGAATTTACAAGAGGCCTAGTAAACTTATTTATAGTGCTAAATGAAGCCAATGTGGATATTTTAACCCTGAAAGCTCTCCACTCCCATGGTGACAAATGACTTCCTCTCATTAGAGCAAATCTTCTCAAATTAGAGGTTGACAAGTGATCATTCTTGATTAGTGGAAAATCCTCTTCATTGGGGAGATGACCTGTGGATCTTCATGCATTCCTTGCCTATGCTTAGGTGGGCTCCTCATACTTCTTATGCCATGTTCACTATTTACACTCTTTTTTTCTATTTATACCATACTCTACTAGGTCCAATACACACTTCATGACTACTTTTTCTCTTTGTAAATATGTCATGCTCATTACTGTTGTTGCTATTATATATTCTGTTATTAATGAATAATCAACTCTAATAATTGAGACCTCCATCGCATTCAATTATGACCAAATTAGAATTTGTCCACATGACGCTAAGACTGTTACTCGAGATTTCATCCCTCACATCAAGTTCTATTGGTGATTTAGGATAGATGAAAAACACATGATATTCATATTTGACACGAATAGGAGTGGTGCAAGCATAAAAAAAATGAAAATGAAAATGGGTGTCTTAATTTACCATTAGTTGATGAATTTTTCTGTTTTGTTTATTTTACCTTAAAAAATTGTTGGTCTTTAGTTGTGGGAATACTAAGGTGCACTTTACTTCTTCTTCAGTCAGTGGAGGACGTCAGGGATTTTGTTTTGTTGAATTGAAATATGCTTGCAAGAATGCTGATCAGGAGTTTACATTGTAGCAAACTTCAGTGTCTGAGCCTAAGGGGCTTTACATCTGTAACTCCTCAACAAGTACTTACACCTGGGGATGCCTTGAGAAAAGCAAGGGCTTTTACTGAGGAAGACGTTCTTCAGTACTCCAAGGTGAGTTTTGATTCTAATCCTTTGCACATTGAGTCTGCTGCTGCCAAAGATGTTGGATTTAAGGTCTAGTGTTGCATGGGATGCTTGTGGCTTCTCACTTTCCTCTTATCATCTCAACACATTTTGTAAGTTTAAATGTATTCCCCTCTTCAAACTTTTATTGCTTCCTATGGAAAACCAAGAGATTGGCATTTAACTCTATCATTTCAACAAACTAAATTTTTTACCTCTCTGAACATTGATACTTGTCATTAGATTGGGTCAACTTGAATGATAGACTTTATTATAAAGTGCTTGACAGATGTGAATTAAGACAATAATATTGAATCATTCTCATTCTTTGTGATAACTTTCTTAAACTCCTCTCCTTCCCTGACCCCTTCACTTTTCTAATATCACGGATAATTGCAGCCTGGAGCTGTGTATGTATCTCAAAACTTGAATTTTAAGTTCCCGGTCTATATTGGAGATGAGATTATTGGTGAAGTGCAAGCTACTAATCTTAGAGAAAATAGAAATCGATATCTGTAAGTTTATCCCTGTTGGTATTTTTGTGCATTCTTTTTTAAGCAAAGACTAGTTTTTGTTTCTAAATAAATGTTTATCTATGTTCAGTGCAAAATTTAAGACAAGGTGCTTCAAGAATGGTGAACTTGTTGTCATTGATGGTGAGGTTGTGGCTTTGTTACCAACCTTGACGGTGGAGCAAGAGCAACACAAGGAACCTTAAACCAAGGGAATGGTTGACATATAAGTAATACAGTTGTTGTTTTTGTGTTTTAAGGGAGACTTGTAGTCATTGATGGTGGGTTGTAAATTTTTTTTTTTATCAGTAATGAATAAATAAAATTAAAGGAGATACTTTAGGGGTATCCCAACCCATATACATTATCCAGAAGTGGATTTCCTAAAAATAACCAACATCGGCGACCACCGACTACACCTATGGGTAACACCGTTTCATCGATCGGCGATCTTGTTGACAGAACGCCACTTCATCAACCGGCGATCATGGTGACCTTTGCTTACCTACGGCGACCACCGACTACACACATGGAGATCGCCGTTTCATACCCATAGATGGGTTGTAAATAGTATTTTTTTTTGCAAAGAATTAAAGAAATTAAATTAGATGGGACATTTTAGGGGTGTCCCAACCCTTATACAAACCCACCTAAAGTTGGGTTAAGATACCTGTAAAAAACCAATCCTATTACTGCGTCATACACAAACCTTGTTTAAAGCTTCTTACAAAGTCTGCTTCTAAACAAAACCTAAGCATGACAACAACATAACCAAACACTAAAAACAGGACCCCCCATAAACTTTCACAACCCAGCAGCTTAGAGCTCGCTTTCAAAAGCCACAAAACTAAAATACTATATGTTCAAGCTCTTACTTACTCTAATAGCAAGTGCTTTGTACAACAGAACATTGTTATTAAAGATTCCATATGTAACCAAATAATTTAACATGAAACCTAATTGAACAGAATCATCACTGGCAGCAATGGTGCCAGGCATAATACCACAAAGAATTGCCTTGGCTTTATCTAACTCCAGAAGGATTTCGGAAACCTCCTTTCATCTTTTCAGCCCCATCTTTTTAGCTCTGAGGTGATTTACCTATTTAAATCTTCACATACCTTGAATGATACAATCTTCGGACCCCCACTTACTCTTCCATCTACCTTCCGAGATCTTTTCACACTTCATTCACCCTTTATAGGATTAATACAATGTTCCCCACCAGCTATACCTGCACCAATAAAACAACCTTCTCCACCTCTCAAACTAAATCATAGAGACAAAAAAACCATAACCTTAGCCTTGAGTAAGTTATGCAATATTTATTACAACATCCAACAAAACATGCAGAAAAAAATTGAAGGTTGTAATGGCACCTGTGATATACATGTTGCAATTATGAAAAATTAAAAGCACATTTATTCACTTAACTAGTTACCATGTTAACACAGGTTACAGGTGATAAAATCCAATCAGAAAAGGAGAACATAACTTTCTTTTCTTTATGTTTCAACCATACCCATGATTGTACTTGTGCCATGGTAAAAATCTCCTCTGCGTCTATCTTTGCTTGGTTAAAGATAACCATGTTTCTATGCTTCCATATACACCATACTATTGAGACCCAAAGACTTTTCCATAACCTATTGCCTTCCTTGTTAAAGCACATACAAGAGAATTGTTCAAAATGATTAATCACCTCATTGTGGTTCACTGAACAAATTCCCATCCAGCTGAAGCACATGTTCCAAACTTTACTTGATTCCCTACATGAAAGGAGGATGTGTGCAATTGTCTCCTCTTCCCTTCCACATAAAACGCATAAAGTATCTCCTAATGACACTCCCCTTTTGTGCAAATTCTGTTTTGTTGCTAACCTATTCGAGAAGGCCCTCCAAACATAAAACATGGCTGAGGGCATGACCATTAAATTCCAAAGAGAACCAAACACTGATACCCCCCCAAACCCATGGTTACCTAACTTATTATAAGCAGATTTTACCGAAAAAGTGTATGATGGAGGGTCGTTCCATGTCCTTGAATCCTCTTTATTAGGTTGTAATGACACCTGTGATATTATTGACATAAAATCCTCTACCATAGTTTTTTTCCCATTCAAACCAATCTCTTCTCCAACTGAATTTCCACTCCCACCCATCTGCGTTCCAACTTCCAAAACTATCAATGAGTTTGCCTTTAAGCTCAAAGTTATTGTATATTCTTTCATATCTTACTTTAAGTTAACCATTGGCTAGCCATTCATCTTCCCAGAATTTGACCTTCACCCCTGATCCTACTTTCCAAACCATATTCTGATTGAACCAGTTGTCTCCTTGGTCTGAAATACTAACTTTGAATAAATCTATCCACCATCTAGATGTGAACCTGTTTCGTTTCGGTACATAAGAGTTTAACAACCACCTCAAACTATACTTAGATTCTAAGACCTCCTTCCAAAGTCCATACTTTGTGGAACCCAGTCTCCATAACCATTTTGCCAAGAGTGCCTTATTAAATAAGTCGATACGCCTAATACCTAGACCTCCCTCCTCTTTCGCTTTACAAATATTATCCCAGCTAGTCCAAGCAATTTTCCTCCCTTCCGTTCCCCACCCCCACAAGAACTTTCTCTGTAATTTTGTAATCTCCTTGCACACTCTGATTGGTGCTTTAAAAAAGGATAGGTAAAAATGTGGTATAGCATTGATAACAGATTTTATAAGACACACTCTTCCCGCAAATGATAGGTTCCTCCCCTTCCATACAAAAAGTTTCTTCCTTATCTTCGATACCACAGGCTCCCAAAAAAGAACTCCTAAATGGGTTACCACCTATAGTTAAACCTAAGTATGTGAAGGGTATATCCATTAGGCTGCAATGAAGTATTTCTGAATACATTTTCACCTCATATCTATCAACTCCAATTGCGCCTATCTTGCTCTTAAAGAAGTTTACTTTGAGACCCGAGCTTAATTCAAAACATCTTAATATAGCCTTAATGCATTTAATATTTTGCACGTTTGATTCACATAAAAAAAGGGTATCATCAGCAAATTGGAGTAGATCCACCTCCACCTTTTTATCCCCTATTTTAATACTTGATAGCAAGTTTTTTCTTGTCGCTTGTTTTACTAGCCCAGATAAACCTTGTGTGACAATCAAAAACAAAAACGGCGCCATCGGATCCCCCTGTCTAAGACCTCTAATTGGTTTGAATTCTTTTGTCGGGCTACCATTTACCAAAACCGAGACAGTAGTTGATTCAAGGCACGCTCTAATCCACTGAACCCATTTTCCGCAAAACCCTATTCTTCCCATCATGTAGAATAAGAACTCCCAACTTACCGAATCATATGCCTTCTCAAAATCAAGTTTCACAATCACCCCCTTTTCTTCCTTCTTTTCAAATCGTCAACGACCTCATTCACAACAAGGACACTATCTAGCAATCCTCTATTGGACAAAAAGGTTGATTATGATCCATCTATCACCTTCCCAATTACTTTTTTAATCCTATTAGATAGCACTTTTATCAGAATCTTGTACAAGCAACCGACGAGTGATATAGGTTTGTACTCTTCAAGGGATTGAGGATTCTCAGACTTTGGGATCAACGTTAAGAATGAAACATTACAGCCCTCCGGAATCTTTCCCTCTCTGTGAAAGAATTGTACAACTCCCAACATATCCTTTTCTAATACACACCAGTTGTTTTTAATGAAACTGAAAGTTACTCCATCCGGGCCAGGACTTTTATGACCATCGCAATTCCAAATGGCATCCTTTATTTCTTTTTCATCGAACGGGTCTGTCAAGAGTCTATTATCAGATTCAGATATCTCCTTAAATTCCACATTATCCAGCCTAACTCCAATATCTTCAATAGCCGACATCTTGTTTTTGTAAAACTCTTTAACCTTCTCCTTAACCTTATTTGTTTCTTCCACCTAGTTACCAGAGTGAATACAATGTGCTCCTTTTATCTCATTTCTCATCCTCCTCCATTTGATAGAAGCATGAAAGAATTTTGAGTTGGAATCCCCTTGCTTAATCCATAGTGCTCTTGACTTTTGTTGTAATAAAGATTCGTTCCTCTCATTTATTGCCTGTAACTGGCTCAAAAGTTCTCTTCTTTCCCTGATCTTATTTTCATCCAAACCATCTGCATCATCTCTCATATCCAACTCTTGTATATTCCTCAAGATATCAACTTTGATCTTATCAATATGTCCAAAGACCTCTTTATTCCATCCTTTCAAATCACTCTTTAACATCTTCAGTTTCTCTTTTAACACAAAAATTTTGTTACCCTGAACCAAGTAACTTTCCCACTTGCTTTTAATAAAATTTTCAAACTCCTTATTTTCCTGCCATATGTCAAGAAACCTAAAAGGTTTAGGACCCCAATCTACCACATTTGATTTTAACACTAATGCACAGTGGTAAGATATTTGTCTATCTATAACATATTGTTTACATCCTGGCCATTGTTGTAACCATTCAAAAGTAATTAAGAATCTGTCAAGCCTACTCTTTGCTTTACCATTAGGTCTATACCAGGTATATTTTCTTCCAATACAGGGTATATCCACCATTTTCATATTATCAATGAAGTTATTAAAACCTTGCAATTCTCTCTTGTTACCATTGGAACTATTTATCCCCCTACGTTCCCTTTCATTTCTTATGGAGTTGAAATCCCCCAATATGCACCAAGAGTTACTAGGTTCCCTTTGCCTAATCTCTAATAAATCTGCCCACATTTGCCTTTTCACGTGCAGATTACAAGAAGAATACACATTTACAATAACAACAGGAATATTTTTCTCCTTAAAAAACCCCAAGAACACTATAAACCATCTATTGATGAAGTGATTAGAACACTGGAAGAACTTTTTATGCCAAATAGTAAGAATACCCCCTGACCTATTAGTTGGTTCGCTATAAAAATAATCAATGTCATTATCTCCCCATAACTGACAGTAATTATTTAAACTAAAATTTGCCATTCTTACTTCTTGCAAACACAACATTCTAACATCTTCCTTTCTAATCAATTCCTTAATATACCTCCACTTCACTGGACTCCCAAACCCTCTCACATTTAACGTAAGAATTCTCATTGGTGACCCATATCCTCCCCACTTCCCTTTGGATTTTCATAATCCTATCTCTTTTTTCTAATTCTTCTAAGCTTACCATCACATTTCTTTCTTACCTGCATGTAGCCCCTAACTGTTTACCCAGTTCCCATACTCTAATTGTTTCTAGACTTCCATGTTTTAACCAAAACAAACGATTACATTTATTTATAGCCATATCAGAAACAAAATTACTAATTTGGGATAGAGTTGACCTTACATTCTTGCGTTCTTCCCGTTTGCTGCTTTTGCTTGACTCGCCCGCCCAAAAGACTCTTCTTTCCGTTGGAGCGAATGAATTTGTTGTGAACGGTTCGTTACCTTGTTTTGTTTGGTTGTCCATATCATCCGCGAACAATTGATACCCTTTTTTTGTTGGTTTGTCGAACAGTACATATGTGTCTCTTATTAATGGGTAGAGCGATGACCGCGCCGTTGCCGATATTCTCATGATGTGCGGCGGCGATGTCGATCCCAGGTTGTCCACCCTGATCTGATTTGTGAAGATCGTAAAAAATTTCAAGCCTGATATTTTGCGTAAATCCCATACTCTTCTAATATAACAATTATTTAACCATTCTCTGGGAGTCTCTTCTGCTCTAAAGTGGATAGCGTGCAAACTTTCTCTGTTATGCAATTGTGCTCTGTTTCCATTCTCATACTTGACCATGTTTGCATACATGTTTGTTCATTTTGCCCTCCACACTTTTTTAATTTCTTTCTCTAGCTCTAATGCCTTCTCTTTCAGCTTTGCATTTCACTCCTTTCTTGTTTCTGCTGCTCTGTTGTATTTTGGTCTATTAACATACAATTTCCAGCTCCCAATCCATATTGTATTCAGATGATATTCCAGCTTCATAACATTATGTACTCCCTGAAATCTAACAAATTCAAACCTTTGCTTCTTTATGTTTAATCTGTTAGAAATGAAAACATCACTCACCCTTCCCATTTTCGAAAGATTTTCCACAAATCAGATTCTTTGAGATCGATGGGGAAGTTAGAGAAGAAGAAAGGTGTTCCTCTTTCTATTCAAAAGTTAGCTTCATACCAGTACCTATTTTCTTGCACAATGGTGGGTTCTAAATAGTGATCCCTATCCTGAACAAAAAGAAATTGTTCTTTGTTATTTTGTTGTTGATGAAAACACTATTTTTTATTGTTTGGTAAGTGCCTTTTTATCATATTTTACAATGCACATTGCTGTTCCAAGTCAAATGGCACAAAGAGACGAACTTATTGATAAATAAGTGATAAATAATAATATTTGAATTAATGTAAATCTATAAAGTTTTATAATAACAATAAAATTTTAATCTAAAATATAATGGAAAGTACCAAACTCCTCAAAAGTAATGCAAACCACTTTAAATGCCACAGTTCAGCTTATCACTACAAAATAAAATGAGAATAAGAATTAGAGTTGATAGTATGATAATGCACTTTTTTAGTGTTTGATGTTCTATTTGAAGAGATACACTATACCAACACACAGATAAGTACTATTTGAAGGTTTAGTTTCTTAGTTTTTTAGGTTGTTTTTGCTTTTATTTTTAGACTTCTCTATTTTTCTTATTTTTACTTCACAAAAAAGTTTTTTAAAATACAATTATTCTTCGTTTTAAAATCACCCTTACATTGAGAGTTTACTCATATTGTAATTTTTTAAAGCTTTGTCCAAAACATAACCATATTCTGGTGAAGGTGTTGTTGGAGCAGCACTCTCTTCCTTGTGAAGTTAAGTTTTTTTGAGAGTTAAGACTTAACATCGACAACTAATAAAATACAATTGAAACGATCTATAACATACTATTTTTCAATATTAATGAGGTGACTGTTGTTAATTTTTCATTATATATTTTTGTTATTTTATCTTTCCAACCAAAACATTAATTAAATAATATTAAAATATTCCAGGACATATTTTAAGAAATGAAAAAAATAATTTTTTCCTTTACTATCTTAAAATATCTTCATTTTAAAGAAACAACTAAATTTATGACAAAAAAAATTCAAAATAATCTCCTATATTAAAAAAATGTAAAAACTTGTGATTTTTTTTTTAAATTAATTATTTTGGAAAGAAAGTTATTTAAAAAAAACTTATAACCACCGATAATCTTTGTTCTCATTTTATCTCCCCAATCAATTTTCTTGCTTTAAATAAATAATATTTTTAAAAATCCAGGTATTATTTTTTATAAATTTAAAAAGAAATTGATTTTTTTTACCATTATAGTTTTTTAAAATAGAAACTACTAATTCTATCGTAGAAAACTCTTAAAAATGATTTCATTTGTAAATTATAGTATTAAATAGTCTAGATATTACGTTTTAGAAACTAATTACACGTACTTATTAAATGATTATAAATCATATAAAATTTGAACAAAATTAATTTATGTTCCTTTTTTCTCATAAAATTTAACTATTATAATAATTTAGTAAATATATATAACCAGTAATAAGATACTATTAATATATTGATATACTTTTGTAATCAATTATTTTGATATAGAAAGATTAAGATATCTAAAGAAAACCTATGTCTACTGCGAAGAATGTTTATATACACAGTAATCTACTTGGATAACATTCTCTCAATATTTCGACCAAATTATACTAATTCTCACTGTTTTTACTGTTTTTACTGTTTTTAACATTTATAATAACTTTATTTCTGATGTTTCTTCTTTTACAATTAAACCATGTTAATATAACAAAAAATATTATAATAAATACTTTTGAAACAATTAAATGTGTATAAACAAAAAAATAGATTTTTTGTCATTCCCTCTATCTTTCTTCATAGACAAAAGACTAAAAAGAAGTAACTCCCAAAATCATAGGAAAGAAACTGTTCCATTTTATTTGTACCAAAAAAATCTTCATTTTTAAAGCATATACCAATTTGGTGAGAGAAGAAGTGAGATAAATGAAATGAGGAAGCCATGTTACAGTAAGAAGATTCTCACTCTTATTGTTAAAGTTTGGGCAAGATATATAATAAATACAACCCTTTCCCCTCTTTTGATCCCACCAAAAATAAAAACAAGAACCTCTTTTTCTTATCCTTTCTAGTCTGTCATCTTATGTATGTACAACATCATTTGGAGACAAGAAAATGTGTCTCCCAAAGTCTGCAAGATCCACCAAAGGAAGGATGCAGTGGTGTATACCTACCATACAGAATCATCATCAAAGAAACCTCAAAACACTAAGCAATCACCAAATCCTCTTCATGAGGCATCATCATTTCTCACCAAATATACAGAACAAACAAACAATCTTCCTCTTTCCATTCAAACCAAAATGCAGGCCTGTTACTTCACAACAACTCATATTCTATGTTGTCAAGACTTGTCATCAAGATTGGGGATGCCATCAAAACTCTATGCCATGTGTATTTACCAGGCATATCACCACATTCAAAACTGCACTTATTCATGCCCTGCCAATGCCATATATAAGAACAAAGCTTAAGTCCTAGACTGGAGTGTGATAATCATGTGAAGAAGAGTGCAAAAGCAATACAAGAAACTGCACTTATTTCTTTTTCTATATCTAACATAATCTAACAGATGTGTAAGGAGACAATCAACTTTTGGATTGTGGCACCTCCACTTCCTAAATTATAGAAGAGCAGTACTATTTAAAAACAGGGTAGCATTGTTACAGTCCATCTAGCTAGTGTTATAGCATGTACATTCAGAACAGTTCAACAGATCTACCCTCAAGAATAAACAAAATGCTAAATTTGATAGACCATTGGACAATTTTGATGAAGATCATTGAACTTCAGCCCATCTCATTTTGACGGACAGCTTTTGCTAATGATGTCATTTAATTTAAATAAAGAGAAATAGTTGAGTACTGCAAATTAATATAAAAAATGCCAAAAGTACTAACTCTGCAAAATTTTGACTCCACCAAACATCCATACAATCAAGTAATGAAAAGGTGAGAAATAGATCAAACAATAGGTACAAACTGCGTAATAGAAGTGAACATAATGAAGCATTAGTATTTGAGAATGAGTTCAATCTTTGTACTACCAAATGTGGACCCACAAAGCATTCAATCTTTCCAAATATTATTTTTCGTAGAAATTAAGAAATGATGTTTGAAACCAATTCCAAGTTTCTTTCTATCATTTAAACACCGTTTATGATACTTCAAATACCTGAATGAAGAACAATCACATGAGGAATTTTGAAAATGCAAACTATATGGCTATATCTTACTACTGCTTGTGGGCAGAAAGAGTATTAAGCATTATCACTTACTTCTGCTGTTTGAAACCGTTTTCTTCCAACCCCAGAACCCCCCATGAGGAGAACTACTCAATTTGGAAGGCTTGAAACTGCAAAATTAAGATAATTAGTGAAATAGTTGCTCATCTCATGCTCACTGAAACATCTATTACTTTATAACTTTTAATAAATATTTACTTGATATTCTTCTAGTAAAGAACAAAAGTGAAAAAAGGGCTAAGAAAAGCTATATAACAGAAATTAGCACCGGGAACAATCATTTTGAACTGACCTGTGATCTTCAGGAGGCGTAGAAGCAAATAAAAACCCAATCGAGTTAGAACTTTTATTCCTCCATACAATTGAACACTTTTACAGCACAAGGTTCGGAATCCTCCTTAATATTCACTTTACTTTTTTTACAATAATTACGTTCCATTTTTTACCATTTCTATTAATATCTATTTCATACTTACATCTAATATCCGATTTATTTCATAAAATATTTTTACTTCTATTAAAAATAGAAGATGCACTTGGATTCACCCACTCTCATAGATTTCTTAAAAAATATACTATTTCAAAATCAATTTTTGAAAAAAAAAAATTTACAGCAAGTTTTCTCAATTAAAAAAAAAATAAATATTCCAAAAAAAAATAAAAAATCTGCACCTCAATTAAATAAAAGAAAATCCAATTTAGTGCAGCCCAATAAAATAGAAACAGAACCCTAATTCCTTAGATAAGAACACTAACAATGGAACCCTAATTCCACACCACCCATCTCTAATCTTATATGATGAACGACACCTCCGTCACCACCGTCGACCTGCAACCGGCGACCACCGTAATCGCCGCTCGAACGTACGAACCGCCACCACCCTGCGACCTAACCGCCACCACCGCGTGACCACTCCGCTCGATCGCCACCAACACCGCACTCGTTCAGAGAAGAGGAACCACCTCCGCGCACTCCACAGAAGACGCAAGGTGAAACCAAAACGAAAACAAAACGCGAAATCCTAAAGGTCAGTTTATTTCATTTAATTTTCCCCATTTAGAAGGACACCGTTTTGGGTTAAACCCTAAACTCAGTTGAACTCGCTAACTCGGAGCAAACTCGCGAGTTTGAGCGAGTTCACTCCGATTCTGTCAAGTATACTCAGAAACCGAGTCTACTACCGAGTTAATTCGGTAAGATATGTAAAAACGTGAAGTCGGATGAGTTAACGAGTTGACTCGCGAGTTTGACAACCAGTAACTCTAACTGATCATAGAAGTAAAGCCCATCATTTATTGCATATTGGAAATGGATTTTGATTCTTTGCCACCCCTCTATATCCTTGTTTAGGATCACCACTCTGTACATTAAAATGCAAAATTATCAAATAATCAGTTCACAGTAATAAACATTCCAACAAAATATGTTTAAATCAGTTTTGAACTTGTTCATTCAAACCAAAAAATAGACAGTACGTAGTCTTTTTAGTTATAATAGTGTATAGTGCATTAATAGATATGTGGTTCCAGCCTCTGACAGCAATCAAACCAAAAAGACCCTCAATTTTTTTAAAATTTTCATCGGCGTGAATATTTGGGTAATCAAAAATATAAAATTGAACCTTATTTGAATGATAACCCACAATAGAGGAAAGGATAAACATTTGAAGTTATTTTTAATTAAATTAGCAATACCAATACCTGAGTGACAATTACTAGTCTCTGAACATCCTGTTCAATGACAGCCATCTCATCATCTTCATCGTCAATCCTTTTAGGCAGAAAAAAATCATCAGATAAATGTTTAAACAAAAGAGAGAAAATGCAAAAAATGACACGGCACAAAAATCTCTTAATACTATTCCGCATCAGATAAGAGAAGTATTTTAACATCTCAAACAGAATATAAACACAATGTTTTGTCAAGGGGGGAAAGAGAGGAATATTTGAATTTCATATTACATAGGAATAAAGAAAATCGTCTTTAATTACCTTCAAAGAAAATGGTGTAAAATATACAAAGGAAAACAAGCAAATTAAGTTTCAGAATCTATGAAAGACACTTGTTGCATATTCCTGAAGAACATTATAATCTGAATTTTAAAAGATGTCTATGACTTATTTTTGAAAAATCATCAATGTTATATAAATAATATACTGACCAAATTAAAAGGGAAATAGGAATGAGCTGATTTAAGGTCCATGTCAATGTGGGAAAAAAATGTCATTACTTGAAAAAGATGTAGAATTTGAAACTCCCAACAAACATGAAACTGCGTCTCATTACTTTTAAAATGTTTCTTAAGAAAATCTATGTACATAAACATTTGAAACTACCAACTCCCAAGATTAATATCTGAGACAAAGAACAAAAATAGAGTACAATCACAGAAATCTGCTTATGAGCAAAAGTAATTAAAGCAACAAACTAGATTCTGCTGCTAATAAAAAAAAATAAAAAAATAAAAAAATGTCCTTAATGAAAATATAGGCAAAATACAAAATGTTAAAATAATTTTTAAAATTAAAAAAATTAAGAATAATTAAAATATTAATATTTAGTGGGTATAGGGTGGAGCAATGTCAAAAAATCATTTTCCCTTTTAAAATCAACAACAGTGCAAATGGGAACCCATCCTTGGTCATCCATCAAGGAAATAAGGTAAAGGTCATGCTGCAGATTTTTATCACTGCCAAGAGATGGCTTCATCAGAGTCAGCAGTTTGCTCAATAAACTATCTCTATCATATGAATTACTGACTCACTTGAAAAGTAATGGAATCAACAGGTATTATTACAGGATTTCCAAAGAAATTTCTAATGTTCATTAGCTAGCTCTCCCAAGTTCAAACACTAAAAATCAGTTCCACTTTGTCATCTCTGACAATAATTCTCCAACCATACCATCTAATGCAATTGTTGAAATCTAAAAGGCTTGACATCTATACTACATTATATTGTTGTGAGATGTCTTCAACTATTGGCTGCAGCGTAGCTGTTTGTTAAAATGTTTCAAACAATAATCTAAAAGAAAATTTACCTATTTGTTCTGTGTTTTTTTTTGCAGTAATGACGTACACTGCAGTTTATAATCTCTTTGACTCTCTTTTAAAACTGTAGTTGCTACATCAAACAAATGAAAAAGGGTGTCTTAATTTATCATTAGTGGATGAATTTTTCTTGTCTTGTTTGTTGGTCTTTAGTTGTGGGAATACTAAGGTGCACTTTACTTGATTTCCAGTCAGTGGAGGACGTCAGGGATTTTGTTTTGTTGAATTGAAATATGCTTGCAAGAATGCTGATCAGGAGTTTACATTGTAGCAAACTTCAGTGTCTGAGCCTAAGGGGCTTTACATCTGTAACTCCTCAACAAGTACTTACACCTGGGGATGTCTTGAGAAAAGCAAGGGCTTTTACTGAGGAAGACGTTCTCCACTACTCCAAGGTGAGTTTTGATTATAATCCTTTGCACATTGAGTCTGCTGCTGCCAAAGATGTTGGATTTCAAGGTCCAGTGGTACATGGGATGCTTGTGGCTTCTCTCTTTCCTCATATCCTCTCAACACATTTTGTAAGTTTAAATGTATTCCCCTCTTCAAACTTTTATTGCTTCCTATGGAAATCCAAGAGATTGGCGTTTAACTCTCTCATCTCAACAAACTAAATTCTTTACCTGTCTGAACATTGATACTTGTCATTAGATTGGGTCAACTTGAATGATAGACTTTATTATAAAGTTCTTGACAAATGATATGAATTAAGACAATAATATTGAATCATTCTCATTCTTTGTGATAACTTTCTTAAATTCCTCTCCTTCCTTGACCCCTTCACTTTTCTGATATCATGGATAATTGCAGCCTGGAGCTGTGTATGTATCTCAAAACTTGAATTTTAAGCTCCCGGTCTATATTGGAGATCAAATTATTGGTGAAGTGCAAGCTACTAATCTTAGAAAAAGTAGAAATCGATATCTGTAAGTTTATCCCTCTTGGTATCTTTATGCATTCTTTTTTAAGCAAAGACTAATTTCGCTTCTAAATGAATGTTTATCGATGTTCAGTGCAAAATTTAAGACAAGGTGCTTCAAGAATGGTGAACTTGTTGTCATTGATGGCGAGCTTGTGGCTTTGTTACCAACCTTGACGGTGGAGTTAGAGCAACACAAGGAGAACCAAGGGAATGTTTGACATGTAAGTGATACAGTTGTTGTTTTTGTGTTTTAATCGAGACTCGTAGTCATTGATGGTGGGTTCTAAATTGTGATCCCCTATCCTGAAAAAAAAAAACTGGTCTTTGTTATTCTGTTTTGCTGATGAAAACACTCATTCTTGATTGTTTGGTGAATACCTTTTTGTCATATTTCACAATGCACGTTGTTGTTCCAAGTCAAATGGCACAAAGAGATGAACTTATTGGTATTCTTGCCTTTTCAACCTTCTCTTACTAGTGATTTTGAAGCAAGTGTTTATGGTATTAACAAATAAGATTTGATAAGTTTCGCACCAACATGGTTTATATCTTTTTCTGTATCCTCTTCTTTTCTTCTTCTTTATATAGGATTCATTTTAATATACATTTGCAGCAGTTATTTATACAGACCTAATGGATAAATTTGTGTTTTTTTTGTAATTTTTTAGTGAAAATACTTCATCCAAAATTATTTCATTATAAACTAACCCCCCTTTTTGTTTTCCTTGTGTGATAAATAATAATATTTGAATGTAAATCTATAAAGTTTTTATGTATATAGTAACAATAAAGTTTTAATCTAAAATGTAATGGAAAGTACCCAAATTCCTAAAAAGTAATGTAAAGCACTCTTGTTCTTGTTGGTTGACTCCAATCACAACCTCTAGCTCCGTCTGTATCTTGTTGTTCTGGTTCGTAGCTTCGCTGAAACAGAGGGGGTTCTATCTGTTGATGGTGCTCCAACAATCAAGTCAGTACAAGACTTATAAGAATTTAAGAAGTAATAGGTTTCAGTCTTAGAAACAACATACCTTAACTTGGGGTCTCAAACCCCTTTTATAGTTTACCTCTTGTAACAACTTTCTATCACGAGGATTTAATCTGAATTGAAAGCCTACTCAATAGGAAAATATTCTGTTCAAGGGCATACTCTCATGGTGCTGCAACCAGAACGAAATCTTTACTTTAGGGAGTGCATAAAATAATAACAGAATAACCACTAGGGTACCAACTCGTGTACTAGCATCAGGGTTCAGTCTGTTTAGGCACCCTCTTTGTGGTGTTATGCTAATTTTCATTATACATGCAACCTAACCTCTACATGCTCTAAAACACATGGGTTTAGGTTTAAAAGAAAATACTTACTTGACCTATACTCCATACGCACTAAGTGCACCCTTAGGCCCGTAACTACCCTTCATTAGCCACTTGGGCTTCATGCACGAAGGATTATCTTAGTTATACAGAAACAACTTACTTACACAACTGCACCCCAATCACATGACCTACTACACTAGCCCATTAGCCGAGCTGACTTGCATGTCGTCACATACCGAGATCTGACCACTGAGCTCTGCTCTAGTCCAGTACAACTTCAATTTCACAGGTCAGCTTATCTCTGCAAAATAAAATGAGAATAAGAATTAGAGTTGATAGTATTGTAATGCACTTTTCTAGTGTTTGTTCTTCTATTTGAAGAGATACACTATACCAACACACAGATAAATACCAATACTATTTAGCTGACCTTAATGTTACAAGAAACATAATCCTACAAATTTATCAAAATGGTCCAATTCAATGGGCATTTTTAAAAAAAAAAAAAAAACTGAGTTTAAAAACTTTAAAAATGAAAAAAATTGTTCTTCCAAATGCTTTTTCGTTTGAATTTCTTTTCTCTTTCCTACTACGAAAGTCTTTTATATTTTTTAAAAACGTATGATTTTTTTAAGAAAATCTTTTAAAGTTGGACATATGTGCACGTTTTGATTATTTTTAAACTTTTAAGTTTAGAAACCGTGCTCAGTTGCACGTTTTAGGTTTAGTTTCTTAGTTTTTTTAGGTTGTTTTTGCTTTTATTTTTAGACTTCTCTATTTTTTGTAAAATTGTGTTTTAAAAACATTTTTTTTTATATTTGGGTGTGTCTTTTCAATTTTATTTATTTGAATATTTTTTTTAAATGGCTTGTGCTTTTTTATTTATTTATATCATAACAACATTTTTATAATTTAGGATGATTTGTAAATTAATGAAATTATTTTTGTTAATGAAATGAATTTGAGAACATTTAAACAATAATAGTAAATGGAATAATAAAATATTTATTGTAATAAAATAAATTGAAATAATAATAAAAGTTGAATAATAACAACTAAAACATTTATGTGATAGTTAGTGATAGGAGGTATTCTTAGGTGTCTTTGCCACTTCTACCACAACACCTATATATTCATATTCAATGTCAAAGTGTTACAATGACTCCATAAACATTTGATAACAGAAATAATGATGAAGAAGATGAAGATGACAATGATGATATGCTACTATGAATTCATACAAATTCACACACTAGTTGTAATATTACCTTAAGTATCTGTTGAATAAAACACATGGAAAATCTAGAAGACAATGCTATCTTAAGGATTTCAAAATTTTAAATAATAAATTTTCTTAAAAAAATCGTACTTTAGATAATGATTTCAAAAGAAAGTTTTTAAAAATACAATTATTCTCATTTTAAAATCACCCTTACATAGAGAGTTTACTCATATTGTAATTTTTTAAAGCTTTGTCCTTTTACTATTTGCAAAACATAATCATATTCTGGTGAAGGTGTTGTTGGAGCAGCACTCTCTACAAAAAGCACTACAACATCTCTTCCTTGTGATGTTAAGTTTTTTTGAGTTAAGACTTAACATTAACAACTAATAAAATACGATTGAAACTATATATAACATACTATTTTTCAATATCAATGAGGTGATTCTTGTTAATTTTTCATTATATATTTTTGTTATTTTATCTTTCCAATCAAAACATTAATTAAATAATATTAAAGTATTATAGGAAATATTTTAAGAAATGAAAAAATAAATTTTTCCTTTACTATCTTAAAATATCTTTATTTTAAAGAAACAACTAAATTTTTCCTTTACTATCTTAAAAGTGATTTCATTTGTAAATTATAGTATTAAATAGTGTAGATACTACGTTTTAGAAACTAATTACACGTACTTATTAAATGATTATAAATCATATAAAATTTGAACAAAAATAATTTATGTTCCTTTTTTTCTTATAAAATTTAACTATTATATTATATATATAATAACCACCTATGAAGGAAGGAGAAAGTGTGGATGACATGTTTAGAAGAATGCAAAATCTTCTTAATGGTTTAGAAGCCCTTGCACAAAGCTTCTTTAAAGCTTAGATAAATCTTGAAACCCAAGGAAAAACAACTATCATTGAGGCTAAAGATATTAAGAAGCTTACATGGGAGGACCTTCTTAGAATTATGAGAGTTCATGAAGTCCACCTATAGGACTGAGAAAAGAAAGAGTATGTGATTGTTGTAGAGAAAGGACTACAAGCAAAATCGTTCTCAAAATAGATGATCACCAAACAAAAAGAAAATAAAGAAAGCATATGTGGAGAGTAGTCAGATTATTCAACAAATTATGAAGTATCTCTCATATCCAAAAGACTTAAGCAATATCTTAAACCAAAAGGCTTAAGCAATATCTTAAACCAAGGGGACAGGGAAACAAAATATTTCTTATTAAAAAAAGAAGTTTTTATAGTCAAAAGGATGAAGATTCATCACAAGACTTCGTTTGCTTCAAATGTAACAAGCCTAAACACATGAAACATGAATGTCCCAAGCTGAGAAGAAAGCAAGGTCAAGTAAAAAAAATTTGATGGCTAGTTGGGGAAGACTCAGACTCAGGATCATACTCTGGCACAAATGAACATGCCAACATCTCTCTTATGGTGGACACAAAAGAGGTACCATATAAATTGATTTATATCCTGATCTTGTATCTGATACATCATGCTCATCATCTGACGAAGATGAGAGCATTAATATTTCTTTTGATGATCTCCTTGCTAGTTGTAACATTAATTCTACAAAATATCTTGAGTTCAAACAAAAATTCAAAACTCTAACTTTGGAAAAGGATAAACTAAAAAATGATTAAGGTACAACCAATGAAAATATATTATCTCTTGAATAGACGAGAAAGGCAGATGCTAAGAAACTAGAAATATTGTAGGGACAATAATATGTAATAAGCATGATTTTCAAAAGTTCGTTGAGAACTCTAAATCTTCACTTTGAAAAATCTAGACACGCACATGATATGTCTGAACTTGGATGTGATCTAAAAGAAATAAAACAAAAGAAAAATATTTTTATAAAATGTTTCAAAAGTAATTGTCAAAACTATGGGAGATCTGGACACACTCATGACAAATGCAGTCAAAGAGAGATATTACACTAAGCTAAGAAGAAATAACCCAAAAAGATTTGGGTACCTAAACAACTCATAATTTCCATTGTAGATCTGTTGTATAGGAAAATATTAGAAACAAAGTTGGTTCCTCAACATTGGATGCTTACGAAACATGTTGAGCACCAAGTCTACATTCCTAGACCTCCAAAAATACGAAAATAGAAAAGTAGCCTTTGGTGGAGTTGGAAAAGGTAAGATAACAAGTATTAGACAAATAGGTATATCCTCCTTAGTCTGCATTCAAAAAAATTTATACGGGAAAAGACTAAAACATAATCTACTAAGTATAAGTTAATTATGTTGTAGTCGATGTAACCATAAATGGAGCATCACCATCTAAACTAACCCAACCTTATAAGAAGATGACCCAGAGCAAGAAATAATATTAAAGGCTAGGTCCAACATATCAGGACAGGTTACAAGGCCCCACCATTCCTCAGAAGATCATCAAGAGCAGAACACCAGAGCATGGGCCACACTACTAGCTATTCTTTCTTTTAATTTTTTAAAGATGAAGTGTTAAAAAGCATAAAAATTGGGCTTATTCATGGCCTATAGAGAAACCCTAACATCTGGAAGGTCTCCCATGTGCAACCCCTAGTCACACTTTCCACATTAAACACGTGCTTAAATGTGAGAAGCATGACTATCTTAGATCCACTTTTAATGACACGAAATTAGGAACCTTAAGCATGTTTAATATGAATTTGAATTTCTCTCCACGCTATAAAACTCACGGAACCTACACTATAAATAGGTTGCCACCCCCTCATGTAATTCTCAACATTGAATTTTGAGTAAAGAAACTCTCTTTGAGTGAATTTCCGAGCATTCTAAAATTTCCTCAAAGTCTTATCTTGGATGGCTTCAAGTGGTGACTCCTCTTCACTTATCTATAATCCCTCCTCCAAGTGGTTTGACTACCTCCATGCTTCCACCTTCACGAATCCTCTTCACCCATCTACGTGTCTTCATCCTTGCTATCTTGTCTTGTGCAATTCATTTTATTCAATGTCTTTACTTTTTGCTTCTTTTCATTTCTGCAATTCATCATTGATTAGAGTGTGTGTATTTTTCCTTTTCCTATTTGAAGAGAACCTTCAAACTTACTTAATCACATGGTTAAGTTCATGTCCATTGGAGATCCTCATTGAGTTGTCACCATAATTATCAATTTAATTCCTAATCCAAGTGAAACCTATAAAATTATGTGCAATTCTCAAATAAACTGATTTCATGTGGTATTCAGTGCATGGTTTATTTGAGCTTAAATTTTGAGTTGGTTTATGCCTTACAATTCATTGTCAATTTAAATTCTGCCTTTACAATTCATTGCCAATTTCAATTCTGCTTTACATTTTCTTGTCAATTTCAATTTCTCCTTTACCATTCTTTGTCAATTTTTATTTAGCCTTTACAGTTCCTTGCCAATTTCAATTCGGCTTATTAAATTTTTGTCATCTAAATTTCGTATATGTTTGTCTTTTAAATTTCTATTGTCTACTTTGCTTGAGTGTCTTATGTTCTTAGTATTCTAGGATTGTTTTCTTACGACTTATTTGATTTTAATTGTGAAGAATTAAAACAAATTTGAAGTTGTCTTAAGTAGTGGTTGATTTAATTCCAAACATAGAATGCAAGTGCTCACATAAATTGAATCCAAATCCAAATTTAGTTTTAGAGTTTGAAAAGTGAATAAAAAATTTGCATGAAAAGAATATGAAAAAAATTGAATCAATAGAAACAAAGAAAATTATGTGCATTCACATTTCAAAATCAAGTTGCTAAAAAGGATACTATATGTGTGAGAAATTGTTTTCATATATTGTGGAGTTTTATCCTTCTTACTTTGTTTATTTCTAAATGCTTCATAGTTAAAATTTAAGTTTTCTTAGAGTCTTTAAAGTGCTTTGTTGTTTGTCTTCATGCTTTCGTCTACATTCAATTCCTATTTTGGTTTAGCTTTCTTGAATTAGTCATTTTCTTGTTGGTCTCTAAAATTCCTTAGTTTTGTGTGGAGGAGGTTCATTGCTTTCATTTTAAGTGCATTGAAAAGTTTTATCCCTTTTCATTTGAAGTTTTTTCAAGATTTTCACTTGGTGGTTTAAGAACACTTCTTGCTTTATTTTGAGTGAAGAGTGATCTTACCTTATCTTTTCTTTTATTTTACTAAAATAGTCGAGTTATACACTTGAGAGAGTTGTGTTTTAATTTTTCCTTATTTGTGTGATAAATTTGTTTGATTCATTTTGTGAAAACATGTCTCACAGTCATCCCGAGATTCTTCAAAACCACCATCTCCTCACAAGGCCAATCTAATGGTGGAGCTTAAAGAAACTAAGAGGGATTTGACTCAAAATGAGGAGAACATGAGGCAAACGATGGAGAGATTACAATGACTAGAGGACTCCCAAAATAGAAAAAATCATGGAAGAAGATGGGAGCCTAGAGGAGCAAGATATCAAATGCATTATGAGAGCCGAGAGGAAGAAGATGAAGATTAGAGAATGCAACACTATGGAGAAAGGTGTCATCATCAAGATCACAAGAGCCTAATTTTAAATTGCCTTCTTTTAATGGAAATAATGATCCTAATGTATACTCAGGATGGGAAGCTAAAGTAGAACAAATTTTTAGTGTGCATGATGTAGATGACAAACAACGTGTAAAATTAGTTTTCCTAAAATTTGAGTTCTATGTCATGCAATGGTGGTATAAAACTGTAATGGACATTGGACTAAACAAGAGGCCAAATGTAGTTTCTTGGAAAGATTTAAAGCAATGTATACGGGAACGACTCGTTCCTTCTCATTATAGGAAGTAACTCTTGTTAAAGCTACAACAACTTCAACAAGAAAATATGAGCGTAAATGAATATTTTAAGGACTTAAAAGAAATTATTTTGAATAAAGTAAATATGCATGAAAGTGATGGGTCAATGATAGCTAGATTTGTGAGTGGCTTAAGGAGAGAAATTCAAGATGTTGTAGAATTGTATGAGTATACCACTTTGGAAAAATTGGTTCACCTAACCATCAAGGTTGAATTACAACTTTTAAAGAAAAACTATTTCAAAACTACTGATAATGATGAATTTTACAAATCATCTAGGTTTAACTCTCCTACCTCTTTAAAAACTCCAAATGAGGATGAATGTGAAGTACCTTGTGAAGGCGACTTATTGGTGGTAAGGCATATGTTGGGTAAACTTCAAAACATTTTGATGAAACTCAAAGAGAAAACATTTTTCATACCTGTTGCCTAATCAACATCGAGTTATGTTGTTTAATCACAGATGGGGAAAGTTGTGTTAATGTGGCAAGTACAAGAGTAGTGGAGAAACGTGGATTATCCACAATCTCTTATACAAAGTCCTATAAATTACAATGGCTTAGTGAAGATGGTGAAATAGTTTTAAACAAACAAGTCTTCGTAACATTTGTCATTGGAAAATATAAAGATAAACTTTTGTGAGATGTTGTGCCAATGGAAGTAACACATTTTTTTTGGGAAGGCCTTGGCAATTTGGTAGAAAAACTTTACATGATTGTCTTACCAACAAAATTTCTTTCAAATTCCATGGGAACAATATTATATTAAAACCTCTCTCTCCAAAATAAGTTATTGAGAATCAAATAAAAATGAAAAAAAAAGAGAAAATGAAAAAGGTGAGGAAAGTAATAAAATCAAAACGGGTCTTATGATCTCACCACACGCAGTCAAAAAGGTAAGGTTGGCCTGTCTGAAATTAAATATTTCCTATCCTACTAGGTATTCTCCTTCCTTATCTTCTCCATCTTTTGATAGTTCTAAATACTTAAAGTACTTGCTAGAGAAGTTTGGGGATGTTTTTCAAAATCCTCCTAAAGGTTTACACCTTCTAAGAGGCATTCTACAAATTCACCTTTTCCCTAAACATTCTTTTAAAAAACCACCTGTATACAGAACTAATCCAAAAGAGCTTCAAAAGATCAATGCACATAAGTTTTATTCACCTCACAAATCTATAAACATTATTATCTTTAATGTGAATAATCTAATTATGTTATTTATAGAAGTTCTAAATTCATGGATTAATTTTTTCTAACATGGGGAGCATGATATAACTATGAAAGAAGCATCACCATATAAACTAGCCCAACTTTACAAGTAGACGACCAAGATAAAGAAAAAGACTATTCAAGACTAGGTCAAGCATCTCAGGCTAGGACACGAGGCCCCAACATCCCTTGGAAGATAATCAAGAGCATAACACCAGAGCATGAGCCAGAATACCAACTATTCTTTCTTTTAATCTTTTTAATATAAGCAGTTAAAAAGCATAAAAAATGGGCTTGTTCATATAGATAAACCCTAACATTTAGAAGGTTTCCCATGTGCAACCCTAGTCACACTTCCCACATTAAGCACATGCTTAAATATGAGAACTATGACTCTTTTAGATCCACTTTTAGTGACACGAAATTAGGGAGCTTAAGCATGTTTAATTTGAATTTGAATTTCTCTCCACTCTATAAAACTCACGGCACCTACACTGTAAATAGGTGGCCACCCCCTCTTGTAATTCACAACATTGAATTTTGAGTAAAGAAATTATGCTTGATTGAATTTTCGAGCATTCTAAAATTTCCTCTGACTCTTATCTTGGATGACTTCAATTGGTGACTCATCTTCACTTATCTCATCTCTCTTCCAAGTGGCATGACTACCTCCATGCTTCCACTTTCATCGAATCCTCTTCATCCATCTAAGTGTCTTCATCTTTGCTATCTTGTATTGTTCAATTCATTTTATTCATTGTCCTTACTTGTTGCTTCTTTTCAATTTCGCAATTCATCATAAATTAGAGTGTGTGTATTTTTACTTTTTCTCCTTGAAGTGAATATTCACACTTAACCACATAGTTAAGTTCATGTCCAATGGGGATCCTCACTGAGTTGTCACCATAATTGTCAATTTAATTTCTAATCCAAGTGCCTATAAAAATATGCGCAATTCTCAAATTAACTCATATCAATAGTGGTTATAAGTTTCTTTTGACAAGAACAATTGCTTAGTATCATTTGTTGGACAGACAATCGTCTCAGTCAGATGAAAGGAAAACCTTTATGAGAATGATCTCTTGGATTTAACCAAACAAAATGTCACCTACTTAGTATCCGGAAAAGATGAGATATGGCTTTGGAACAAAAATTGTGACATTTGAATCTAAATTATATTTCAAAATTTTCGAAAGAAAAATCTTATTCGAGGTCTATAGAACCTCTATTGAAAAACTCATATTCTTTGCCAACCCTACTAGAAGGGAAAAAATTCAATAGCTCTTTTAAACTAAAAAGAAATTGTGTTTACACCTTTAGACCTCTTAAAGTGTTGCATATAGATCTATTTGGTCCAACGAGAAGCTTGAGTCTGGGTGGTAAGTGATATGGTCTGGTCATATGACTATTCTGGATATTCATGGGTTTTCTTTTTAGCTCGCAAGAGTAAGTCATTCCATGTCTTTTGAAATATTATGCAAAAGAGTATATACTGAGCATGATTATTGTATCTCTATCATAAGAAATCAGAATGGAACTAAGTTCGAAAATGGAGAATTTCAAAAGTTATGTGAATAAACTATATACAACACAAATTCTCTTCATCGAGAATACCTTAACAAAATGGGGTTGTGGAACGAAAGAACAAAACTCTCTAACAGATGACCAGGACCATGCTATGTGAAAACTCTGTAGTTAAACACTTCTAGGCATAGACAATCAACACTTCTTACTATGTACTAAGTATAATGTTGGCAAGACCAATCCTAGAAATGATAACCTATAAATTATGGACAAATAGAAAATTCAACATAAGTTATTTTCATTCTTTTGGATGCATATGCTATATCCTAAATACCAAGGATAAAATTGGAAAGTTTATTTTCAAGGTTGATAAATGAACATTTCTAGGTTATTCAAAAAAGTCAAAGGCTTACAGAGTATACAATTCTCGAACTTTGATTGTAGAGAAAATCATAAATGTGAAGTTTGATGATGTTTCTCAGATAGAAAACCGTCAAATCTTGAAGATGACTTTACATATATGCAAATTACTAATCTGAGTGAGAAAAAAGTCAATGTTGATTCATTTGTAGATGCAGTAAGGAGATCAATTGGAAGCAAAGCAACATATGTAAAGGATGCATCGAATGAAGAACCCTTTGTGCCATCTCACCTTAGGAAGATCATTCATAAGAATGGAAATATGTCTCCTCACACCCACATGATCAAATTCAAGGAGAAAGACACGGTGACATAAGAACCATATCTTCTTTCAGAAATGAAGTTGATGGAGATCAAGATCAAGATCAAGAAGAAATAGAAGCCAATAATCAAAGACAAGAGGAGGTAGAGGCTCAAGTTGAAGACGCTGAAAGAGTCATTAGCCCACCTCAGAGGCTTACAAGGAGCAAGTTTAAGGAATTAGGAAATAGTGGAATATTGTTTTCTCTTTTTATAGTATCTTGTGTATTAAAAGGTTCTTAGAGGGAAACATTAGACACCTCTTTTGTAAAAGCATCTTTTAGGCTTTAGTTTAGAAAATTCTAGAAGCTTGGGGAGTGAGCTTAGTAGGGGCGTGAGTGTAGGAGTCTTTTGGGTAGCTTACAGAATAAGCTTTGTAAATGACCGACCCTTGCTCCTATAAAATGAGGGCTTAGGTCCTTCTTAATTCAGATTTGATAATTGAAGTAGCAAAACTCTCCCAAATTGGTGATTGAGTGTGTGAGAACTTGTCTTCTCCTCTTCCTAGTCTCATCTTGAGAGCCTTGGTTCCCTCAAGTGGCAGCATCCCACACTTATCTTGGAGCTTTCATACTTCAAGTGGCGTTTTCATCAACCAAGTCTTCATTCACATAAGTTTCCTCTCTTCTCCATGTCTTCCTTTCATCTCCATATTCATACGAATTCAAAAACATGTCTAGTTTCCTTCTATTCGGTGTTTTGAGCTTAATTTCATATAGTGTTCGATTCTTATTCTCTTTTGTTGGATTCCATTGTTTCTTCTTCATTTCTTACTGATTTGTTCGGTGCTTTTCATTTTCTAAGCAATTTAATCGGCTCATTTGCCTCCTTATCTCTTTTAATCGGTTCAATTGGCAAGAATGGGTCTTCCATGTGAGTTTGGTGTTTGGTGCAAGTTTTGGTGAGTTCTTGAAACATAGAACATTGATCCATTTCTATTAAAAGGGCCTATTCAATCTCCAACTCAAGTTGATTCCATAAAATGTCAAAGAATCATCTATATCTTGCTATTGGAATCATATCATGTGGTATCTAGAGTTTAGGTTTATTCTTGTTTAATTTTGAGTTGTGTTGCACTTTTAATTCAAGAACTCTATTTTCTTGTTGTTTATCTTTCTATTTTTAGGCTTAATTTTGAGTTTTATTGTTGTTTTCTTAATTGTGCCTATCATGTGTTTGTGTCTTTTCCTTTTTGAATCCATACAAGTTTTGTCATAGTCATGTTTTTCCAAGAATGTCATCACTTCTTGTAGTCCTTTTATTGTATTTTTTGTTTCTTGCTTTGGTGTAATACAATTTTTATGAACTTGTTTCTTAATCCTTTGATGTATTTAATTTTTAGTATTGAGTTCATGCTTGTATTTTAGATCTATACAAGTTCTTATACATCACTTCTATTATGTCTTTGCTAGTTCTTAAATTTGTTTTTCATTTCTGTTAGGATTCCTCTGTTTTCCAGAAAATGTGTTAAACTGTTTTGCCTTATTGCAATTGATTTACTTACTGGAATATTCTGAAATTCTGGATTTATGTTCTTCAAAGTGTTATAAAAGAATAGAAAAAAGAAGCACTTCAAAATTCAAAGTACAAAAAAAAATGATAAATCAAAAACAAAAAGTGTGCAATTCTGCCGAAAAAAATACGGTAATCTGGCAGCGATTTTAGAAAATTTATCTCAATTAATTGGCTTACTGTTTCCATTGTTGAGCTAAGGTCTTGAACTTTCTGTGGTTACAATTTCATAATCCAGTTCGCTTTATATCATTCCAAATAAATCGGTGAACATCAAGCACAGTTTGCACAAAAATATTTTCCAGTAGTTCTGTTTTTGTTTTCTTCATCTACTCTAGTGCTTTTCTTTAGGTCTCTTTTGTGTGCCTTCTATTTCATTGAGTACCTTATTTTCTTGCTTGTCTTTTCTTCATTACTCTTTGAGTTTGTCATATATCTTGTTTTCCTTTTGCTATAGCCTTTTCTTGCTTATACCTTTTCTTGTTTGTCTTTCATTGTTCATTGGTTTTATGGTAATTTGCTTTGAGATTGTGTGCTCTTGCTTTGGCATCTTTCATTTGAGGTTACAAAAGGCCTCAAGATCAGATTGGTAAAGGGGAGTATTCCTTCTTTGGAGTGTTTTAAGTGACACTTCACTTTGGCATTTTGCTCCAATTTCTTTTTGCTAACCTTGTTTTCTTAACATTGTTTGTTGTTTTGTTTTCTGTTTTCTTTTATAAATGGCTTCTTATTCTAGTGGTGATTCTTACAAACAGCATTCTCCTAGTAAAGCTTCTGTTCTTGGTGAACTAAAAGAAGCAAAACGAACCATTACTCTCCAAGATGAAGTTATTAGACGGTTGGAGGAAAAATTGCAAAGAGTTGACATGAAGCACCCTAGGTCCTCTCATTCTATCCATGGAGAACGTCATTCTCATAGACCTTCATCTAGAGGATCTTCCAATGATCATGGCCGTGAAGAGGAACATAGAAGAAGGAGACCTCATCCCCACTTTCATGGATATAGACCTCATGCTCATGGAGATAGACGACAACGTGACGATGGATATCACCAAGACTCCAAGGCTAAGCTTCCTTCGGTCAAAATTCCTAGTTTTAATGGGGATAGTGATCCTAATGTGTACCTAGATTGGGAGGCTAAACGTGAACAAATCTTTGATGTCCATGAGGTCCATGATGACAACAAAGTTAAGCTAGCCTCCTTAGAGTTTAGTGATTATGCCATGAAATGGTGGCATAGTGTTGTAAAGGACATTATCTATCACAAGGGTCCTCCTGTGGACTCTTGGGACTCTTTAAAGGATCAAATGCGCCTTAGGTTTGTGCCACCACACTTTAGGAAAGACCTCATGTTGAGACTCCAACGGTTTCAACAAGGCACGCTAAGTGTGGATGCTTATTTCAAAGAATTAGAAACGCTTTTGCTTAAGGTAGATATGCATGAGAGTTTGGAAGCTATGATAGCTAGGTTTGTGAGTGGTCTAAGGAAGGATATTCATGATATTGTTGATCTT
Organism: Phaseolus vulgaris; assembly: GCF_051622355.1. NCBI lineage: Eukaryota > Viridiplantae > Streptophyta > Magnoliopsida > Fabales > Fabaceae > Phaseolus > Phaseolus vulgaris. The sequence continues at coordinate 47,845,332 of NC_143505.1, forward strand.
CAAGAGTATTCCTCATTGGGTTCTTTGGTTCATCTTGCAATGAAGATGGAAGCCCAACTTGCAAAGAAAAATACTTTTAAAAATGTTCCCAATGATAGTTACTACAACAATTCTTGGAAGAATAAAAAAATCTTTTTCCAAATTTCCTTCTAAAGATTCTTCTTTCAAACCTAAGGAATCTAAGCCTTCCACTTCTATTCCTAAATCTCCAACTAAATCATCTAGTAAGAAATGTTTTAAGTGTATGGGTTATGGTCACATTGCGGCTATTGTCCTTCTAAAAGGAATATGTTTGTGCATAATGGCATTGTGATAAGTGAGCATGATTCGGATTCACCTAGGCATTCTTCACATTCTAGAGCATCTAGTGAGAATGAGAGTGAGAGTCCACTTGAAGAAGATTTGTTAGTTGTGAGAAGACTTCTTGAACAAGTTTCACAACCTTTTGATGAAAGTCAAAGGGAAAATATTTTTCATACACGATGTCTTATTCAAAACAACATTTGTTCTTTAATAATGGATGGGGGTAGTTGTGCTAATGTGGCTAGTACAAGAATAGTAGATAAGCTTGGATTTCCTACTATCTCTCATACAAAGCCCTACAAATTGCAATGGCTTAGTGAAGTAGGCGAAATTATTGTGAATAAACAAGTCCTCATCCATTTCTCTATTGGAAAATACAAAGATGAGGTATTATGTGATGTTGTGCCCATGGAACCAACACATGTTCTTTTAGGAAGGCCTTGGCAATATGATAGAAAAGTTTGTCATGATGGCTTTACCAACAAACTCTCTTTTGATTTCCATGGTCATAAGGTTACTTTGAAATCTCTCTCTCCAAGAGAAGTCCATGAGGACCAAATTCTTATGAAGAAAAAGAGGGAGAGTGAGAAAGTTAGAAGTCCTAAGCCTACGCTTCTTGTGTCAAGGCATGAGGTCCAAAGGGATATAATGGCTCACAATCCTATATTCTTAGCTATCCCTAGACCTTTTAAGTTAGAACCACTTGTAGATAGTCCTCATTGCTTGGATAATTTGGTAATAAAATTTCAAGATGTGTTTCAAGATCCTCCAAAAGGCCTTCCACCTTTGAGAGGGATTGAACACCAAATTGATTTGATTCCGGGATCTTCTTTACCTAATCGTCCGACCTATAGGACCAATCCAAGTGAGACCAAGGAAATTTGCCAACAAATTGAGGCTTTAATTGAAAAAGGTTGGGTTCAAGATAGCATGAGCCCTTGTGCTATGCCTATTATCCTTGTCCCTAAGAAAGATGGCACATGGAGGATGTGTTCGAATTGTAGGGCTATCAATAACATTACAATTAAGTATAGGCATCCCATACCTAGGCTTGATGATTTGTTGGATGAATTGCATGGTTCCAAATTTTTTACAAAGATTGATCTTAAAAGCAGCTACAATCAAATTCGTATAAAACCGGGTGATGAATAGAAGACGGCCTTTAAGACCAACTTTGGTTTATATGAGTGGTTAGTTATGCCCTTTGGTTTAACTAATGCTCCAATTACTTTCATGCGCCTCATGCATCATGTTCTAAGACCTTTCATTGGTAAGTTTGTTGTTGTTTATTTTGATGATATCCTCATTTATAGCTTATCTTTGAATAACCATAGGATGCATGTTAGACAAGTCTTAGAAACCCTTAGGAAGGAACATTTGTGATGTGATTCCACTAGCCATATAGAGAAAGGTTTTTGACTTTCTTAGGAATCACCTTGAGTTGGACATTATAGAGGCACTTTTCTTAGAGTTGGATCATTTGTTCTAAGACAAGAACTCACCAAAAACTAGTACCAAATCCCAAACTCATTTGGATGAACCAATTTTAGTCAAATTGAACCAACAAAGAGAGGTAAAATTGAAAGGACCGAACAGAATTGAATAAGCAAACATATGAACCGAACAAAATTGAAATTAAAAGACAAGAACAGAATATAGATGCTAGAAAAACAGAAAAACTGAACCAAACAACTCAAGAACACAAGACAACATGAACAATTGAAAGAGAAGAAAGGAAGGAGAAGAGAATGCTCATGAAGATGGAAGAATGTTGGATGATCTCGCCACTAGAAGTGTGGAATGCTCCTAGATGAGAGTGATGCCGCCACTTGAGGACTCCAATGATCCATCAAGATAGAGAAGAAGGCTCCAAAAGCTCTCCAAAGTTCACTCAAAATTTGAGTAGAGTTTTCTTAGATTAATTCCAATCTGAAATTTACAAAGAGAGCACCTCTATTTATAGCCTAAGGTGCTGAAATGTAAGCTACACAAATTCAAAAAAAACTCCCTCCTAAAAAGCTTCTAGAATTTGCGCCTAAAACAAAGCATGAGGAAGGTGTGATCCCTTCTCTCACTTTGACACCTCCTTATTTACTCCTACACCTATCTACTAACACACCCCCCCTAAAACTCCTAACTAAAGACTAAAAGATGCTTTAACAATAGAGGTTTCTAATATTTCCCTCTAAGCACCTTCAACAATATTCTTTATTATTTAATACTTGGCCTTGCTCTTCATGAGAAGAACTTGGGCTTTTTGGGCTTTGGCCTTCTTGGGCTTGGGCTTGGGCTTTGGGCCTCATCTTTTGCAAAGAATAATAAGAAGAACTTTAAATGTGAGGGCGAATGATCTTGTCCTTCATTATTAAAAGCCTTCTTTATTTGATTCGCATCAATTTGTATGCTAACCTTGCTAAATGTATGTTTGCACTTGATCATATAGAATTTCTAGGGTTTGTTGTAAGTAGCAAGGGGGTCCATGTGGATCAAGCTAAGGTGGTGGCCATTCAAAATTGGCCTACGCCTACAACTATGAATGAAGTCCGAAGTTTTCATGGACTTGCTTCTTTTAATAGAAGATTTGTACCCAACTTTGGTACAATAGCTGCACCTCTCAATGATATAGTGAAAAAGGATGTGGTTTTTCAATGGGGAGAAGCACAACAAAAGGCTTTTGATGTTTTAAAAGAAAAATTGACTAATGCTCCCATTTTAGCCCTTCCTAATTTTGCTAAAACATTTGAGATTGAGTGTGATGCTTCAAGTATAGGCATTGGGGCTGTTCTCCTTCAAGAGGGCCACCCCATAACTTATTTTAGTGAGAAATTGAAGGGTAGTCATCTCAACTATTCCACTTATGATAAAGAATTATATGCACTTGTTAGAGCTTTGTTTACTTGGCAACATTATCTTTTTCCTAAAGAGTTTGTGATTCATAGTGATCATGAATCTCTTAAATATTTGAAAACCCAAAACAAACTTAACAAGAGGCATGCTAAGTGGGTGGAATTCCTTGAGCAATTTCCTTATGTGATCAAGCATAAGCAAGGCAAAATTAATATTGTGGTCGATGCACTTTCTAGACGATATGCTTTGCTAAATCTTTTGGGTTCTCAATTTCTTGGGTTTGATCACATTAAGGATCTTTATCATGATGACCTTGATTTTTCTCTTATCTATCAAGAGTGTATCAAAGGAGGACACAAAGATTTTTTTATACAAGATGACTTTCTTTTTAAAGGAAAACGTCTTTGTGTTCCTCAAAGCTCCATTAGATTATCTCTTGTTAGAGAAGCACATGAGGGAGGTTTAATGGGTCACTTTGAGGTTGCAAAAACTTTGGATGTGTTGCATGAACATTTCTATTGGCCTCATATGCATAAACATGTTCATAGTTTGTGTGAAAAATGCATAGCTTGCCACAAAGCTAAATCTAGGTTGCATCCACATGGTTTATATACTCCTCTCCCTATCCCTTCAATACCTTGGGTTGACATATCTATGGATTTCATCTTAGGATTACCCAAGACATCAAAGGGAAAGGATTCCATTTTTGTGGTAGTGGATCGTTTTTCAAAGATGGCTCACTTTATTCCTTGCCACAAAGTGGATGATTCATGTCATATTGCAAACCTCTTCTTTCAAGAAGTGGTTCATTTGCATGGGATTCCTAGAACTATTGTGTCTAATAGAGATTCCAAGTTCTTGAGTCACTTTTGGAAAACCTTGTGGGGAAAGCTTAGTACTAAACTTTTATTTTCTACCACTTGTCACCCACAAACCGATGGTCAAACCGAAGTGGTAAATAGAACTTTGGGACAAATGTTGCGATGTTTTATTTCCAGGAATCCTAGAGTGTGGGAGAATTTACTACCCCATGTTGAATTTACTTATAACCGTGTAGTAAATTCTACCACCTCACATTCTCCTTTTGAGGTTGTCTATGGGTTCAATCCCTTAACACCTCTTGATCTTCTTCCTATTCCCATACTTGAGGATGTCTTGTGCAAAGATGGGGATGAAAAGGCTTCTTTTGTGAAAACTTTGCATAAAGACATCAAGATGAGAATTGAGAGGAAGGTTGGCAAGTATGTTGAACTTGCCAATAAAAGGAGAAAAGCATTGTTATTTGATGAGGGTGATTGGGTTTGGCTTCACTTGAGGAAAGATCGTTTTCCTACTCCAAGGAAGTCCAAACTAATGCCTCGTGGTGATGGACCTTTCCAAGTCCTAAAGAGGATTAATAACAATGCTTATGAGTTAGATATGCCTGATACATACCTTGGTAGTCATACATTTAATATCAGTGATCTAACTCCTTTTTCTGTAGGTCTCCAGAATTCGTGGTCGAATTCTCTCCAACTCCGGGAGTATGATGGAGATCAAGATCAAGAAGAAATAGAACCCAATAATCAAAGACAAGAGGAGGTAGAGGCCCAAGTTGAAGACGCTCAAAGAGTCATTAGCCCACCTCAAAGGCTTACAAGGAGCAAGTTTAAGGAATTAGGAAATAGTGGAAGATTGTTTTCTCTTTTTATAGTATCTTGTGTATTAAAAGGTGCTTAGAGGGAAACATTAGACACCTCTTTTGTAAAAGCATCTTTTAGGCTTTAGTTTAGAAAATTATAGAAGCTTGGGGAGTGAGCTTAGTAGGGGCGTGAGTGTAGGAGTCTTTTGGGTAGCTTATAGAATAAGCTTTGTAAATGGCCGGCCCTTGCTCCTATAAAAGGAGGGCTTAGGTTCTTCATAATTCAGATTTGATAATTGAAGTAACAAAACTCTCCCAAATTGGTGATTGAGTGTGTGAGAACTTGTCTTCTCCTCTTCCCAGTCTCATCTTGAGAGCCTTGGTTCCCTCAAGTGGCGGCATCCCACACTTATCTTGGAGCTTTCATACTTCAAGTGGCGTGTTCATCAACCAAGTCTTCATTCACATAAGTTTCCTCTCTTCTCCATCTCTTCCTTTCATCTCCATATTCATACGAATTCAAAAACATGTCTAGTTTCCTTCTATTCGGTGTTTTGAGCTTAATTTCATATAGTGTTCGGTTCTTATTCTCTTTTGCTGGATTCAATTGTTTCTTCTTCATTTCTTACTGATTTGTTCAGTGCTTTTCATTTTCTAAGCAATTTAATCGGTTCATTTGCCTCCTTGTCTCTTTTAATTTGTTCAATTGGCAAGAAATGGGTCTTCCATGTGAGTTTGGTGTTTGGTGCAAGTTTTGGTGAGTTCTTGAAACAGAAAACATTGATCCATTTCTATTAAAAGGGCCTATTCAATCTCCAACTCAAGTTGATTCCATAAAATGTGAAAGAATCATCTATATCTTGCTATTGGAATCATATCAAAAGTTGAAGTGGTCATGATATCACAAATTGTGCCAAAAAATATTGTCACTTGAATATGAGATTCTTGTCATGGAAGAAGAATTGAATCAATTCACTAGAAATTATATCTAGATTCTAGGGTCAAACAAAAACATATATTTTATCATACCTCTTAAATTGAAAGAAAACCCATAAATAAAGAAAAAAAAAGAAACAACTTAATAAAACTTGTTTAATTTCTACCATTATTTGTTTGAAATTTGAAATGAATCGAAATTGTCAAGGTAAAAGAAGTAAAAAAAAACAAACTTGGTGTGTATTTGTGAATATCTTTATTAGAAAAAGACATTATGATTTGTTATCATTGAGTAATTGCTTCTACCATTAAGAAAAGTTTTTTAAGACTAAAACATTTAGATCTTATTGAGATCAATGTTGTAAAAAAAATATTAGAATAGCTTAAATACAAACTTTGAAAATAATCGTATGATTCATAAACTTGATTTTAGACATAAATTGAACATAAGGTGAAAACTTATATAGGGCCAACAAGGTGTGCACAAAAAGAAGACTGTTTCTTCCTGCACCTCCATATCTTCTTCTGCCACCTCCATACACAACATGAAAATACATTTTTATCCTTTTCTGTCACCCCATATACTAGTTTTCGGATTATGTAATCCGAAACACATTTAAAAAAAGACTTCTGGATTACATAATCCGGAAGCTAAATAAGACTTCCGGATTATGTAATTCGGAAAGTAATCATGCATCTGAAAAAAAGTCTTTCAAATTACATAATCTGGAAGTTAATTATAAATTTGAAAAATGACTTCCAGATTATGTAATCCAGAATATTATAGAGGGACATTTTTGGAAATTCGAAAATATATGGAGGTGAGAGAAGAATGTATGGAGGTGCGGGAAGAAACAGTCCAAAAGGAATGTTGAAACCCGTGGGCCGTGAGGTTGGACCCATGGGTTTATGAGTGTATATCAGTCCAAATCTTTGGTCTGTCGTGAATGAATGAATTATTGTTTCTTCCTGCACCTCTATATATTCTTTTCCCATCTCCATACATTTTCATATTTCCAAAAATAACCCTCTGTAATATTCTGGATTATGTAATCCAAAAGTTTTTCTTCAAATTCATAATTAGCTTTCAGATTACATAATCCGAAAGTCTTTTTTCAGATACATTATTAGTTTTCGAATTACATAATCCGAAAGTCTTTTTTCAAATGCTTGTCTGGATTACATAATCCAGAAACTACTTTATAGAAGTGGCACAAAAAGGTTAAAAAGGTATTTTCACATTGTGTATGGAGTGCCAAAAGAACATATATGGAGGTGCGGGAAGAATCAGTTTGAATGAATTTGTGTAGATTTTTGAAACATGTGGGTTTTAAGTTTCAACAACTAATGTCTTGCCATCTTGCCCTTTCAAAACCTTTGCCGACTCTATCGCTTAGTTTATTACGCGTGAAAAGCGAGGGAGGACGTAAAACGACGTTACTTTCAATCCTTCTCTCCTTTTGTTATCAACATTTAGGCTCAACTGACCCGAATTCATATATGTTCACTCGTTTTAATTCGGTTTATTTCTTAGTAATTTAAACGTTTTATAATTTTATTTGAACTACCACATGTTAGTGAGTTAAGTAGTATCTTATTTTTTCAACTTGCTTCATATATTTGTTCTAATACAATTAAAGTGAATTGATGCATGGCACTATAATGAGAATATTATCTATTGTACTAAACATTAATTACAATTAAAAATATTACAAAGATAATAAGAAAACTATATAATTAAGAAAACAAATAAATTAAATATTTAAATTATTCAAAATATTTATTGAACTATACACTTTAGTTTAAAACAATTAAAAAATAACACATCTTTTTCTTTTCCATATCATATAACAATTTATAATTATATAAATTTCAAATCAAATATCAAATTATAATTACATATGTGGTGTGAGTTGATTTTAGGATTGCACATTTTAATTGATTGCTCTTGTTTATGATTTTAAGATTAGCAATTTAAGGTGAGAACCCTAAGAAAATTCTCACTGGACACGAATTTAACCAAGTGGTTAAGTAAGTGTGAAGGTTCACTTCCCAAGGACAAAGAGAAAACGACAAGAATAAGGTGATTATGATGCAAGGAGCGGAATTTGAGAAAAATGGAAATAAAGGATGAATGAAGGTGACCAAAAGGAAATGAAATAAATAAGAACATAAACAAATAACATAAATGGCGCAAGGAAGGATAGAAAAAAAGATGAGTTGAAGGAAGCTTATGGTGAGAATGGTGAAGATGAACACGCAACTTAGATGGTGGGAACTCCAAGATAAGTGAGGAAGAGCCGTCACTTGAAATGCTCACACACTCAAGATAAGACCCAAAATATTTAAGAGACAAAGCTCACTAATCACTTGAGCAGAGTTTCTTTACTAGGTGAAAATACAAGAGGCAAGGCACCCTATTTACAAGAATGGGTGCCTTGGTGGGCAAGTTAAGGAGGGGCATAAAAGTAATATGAAGAGGGCAGCCAAGGGGGTTGACCATGGTCAAAATCGCCCTTTGGCTAGGTCTTCTAGAAGGTAGGGAAACCTTCCTAAACCTAGATGCCTTGTCTTGAGAAAGTGAGTTTTGTACCAGTCCATTTCGCTAAGCACACTCCCTTTTATGCTCTATGAATCTACTTTAGCCTATTTTTCTATTTGGATCCCCAAAGTGAGCCCAAATTATTTACAAACATATTTTTATCTTTTAAGAAGATCAAAAGAAAGAACAATTGATGTTCTGGTCTATGCCCAGTTCTTCTTCTGGTGAGGTCTGTTATTTGGTGAGGCCTTGACTTGATTGCTGAGATGACTGCTCTCAATGTGAATTATCTCTTGAGTCTTTGGTCATCTGTTTGGCTACTTGGATTATATCAATATGTATTTGTGAGGTGGAAAAAAGAAGATTTTTTCCGTGGACTGAGCTTTGTAGTTTGATGTTTAAGTCAGAAAGAGAATTTAATATTTGTGAACATAAGGATATATTTAGTTGACTATACTTCCTGGATAATATTGACTTTTATAGATCTTGACTAGGTAAACCCTTGATAAGGCATTAAAATGGTTATTGTGACCTTTGTGGAGTTATTTGATTGTATAAAATGCCTTTATTGCTCGGTTATAGTTTTAAATACTCGACTATTGAGTTAAATGCATTGTAACGAGCATGAAATGTATTTTATTTTCATTTAAGATAGGTACATATGTTGAGTCAATAGACGAATCAATATCCATCATATGATCTCATGAAATGAGCATCTATATGTTTTGATGATAACAAACACTATAAGGTGTGTTGTGATATGACAAAACTCATTCATGTGCAGTACAAGATCAAACAAAAACAAAAAAAAGTGAGCAAAACACATTAGATGAAACATCAAGAGAGAACTTGTTAGACAAAATAATGATAACGTTTATTAGATGATCTAGTCTTAATGTTCATTTTATAAAATGGATAATTCAAAGAGAACATTGAAAAGAAATAACCGTTATGTAGAAAAGACCATCAGATGTAAAAGCATCACATAAGACAAAGCGCTTCTCAAACAAAGGACGTAGCATACGAATCTCGCGTCATATAAAGGATCAGACAATACAGTTGAGAATGATCTCAATACACGATCGTAGTGTTGATAAACTATTTAGAAAATTACATCACACAAAACCCCTTTGGGCAACACAAGACAAATGCACAAGTTCATAAGCATCAAAATCACACCGGAGACTATACATATCAAACGATACAAGAATCGTCCAAGCATCCGATAGAAGACGATAACAAGGAAGTGTTCACGCTTGAACTTTAAACTTTTAGAATATTTATGACACTGAAATTATGTTTTCCAAATATTATTTGGTATTAATAAATTATAGAAAACATTATTTTCAAATAAGATTAATGGATTAACAAGTATTCTAACATTATTTGAGAAGACTAAATCTAACCTCTACAAGTACAACGAGTTTTAACACCTCTCCAAAAATAACTAGTATTCTAACATCTTTAAGTACACCAATCTTAATATCTCCCCGAGACGAAGACCTGTCAAGATATGAGAAAAACACTTTCAAAGAGATAACAATGAAAGCTCACTGGGTATAATTCACAAAGTGAAGTATTTACAATGGTTAGCTCACAAATGATAAACTAGAGGCTATAATTACAACATATGTGAATCTTATGTTTTATGCAAAAAATCATTTTCTTGAATTGTTTTATTTTCGTTCTTCTTGTTCTTCAACTTTGATCTCCTTATATTTAGAAATTAGGACCCTTGATGTTTAAATTTGTAAAATCATTTTGGTATTAGACATTCTAAAAGGAAACTTTTCCTTTGCAGATTACTTGCACTTTAAGCATTTATATGTTAATGTTGGACTTTGAAAACTTTTTATACTGGTATATATTTGAATCTTGAAGCTTGAATCTTCCATACTTGAAGTTTGCTTGAATCTCACACAGTAACACTTTATAAGGAAACTTCATATTTAATCTTATTTGTTCATGTATAGTGATGAAATTATTTCTATAAACAATTTGAATGTAATTGAAAATAATAATCAACATTAAAATAATTGGTTCAAATCATAATCATATACATTTAAATTCAAAATCTTAATTAAAAAACCCTCTATACCAGTAACCAACTGGTAACATAGATTCAAAAACTTTCTATGTCTTTATAAATTCAAAAGGTTAAATTGTATCAAAATATATATTAGAATTAATTCATCAAAACATAATCTTGAAATTGAATCAAATCTGTAATCAAACATGTTTCTATTTTTCAAAATCTTTCTCGTTTAACATTGCATTCTGAAAACTTTCCAGATTGGCACGACTTTTTAACGTTGTAGCATATCAATATCTAAAATAGTTTATATTTCATTTAGAAGATATATTTCATTAAAATATAATTAAGAATGATAATATACTAAGTTTTCAAAAGTCTTTGTCTTTCATACACATTATGAAAACTTTCTAGAAATAGTTCATCAAGTCATTGAAACAACTCTTTGCTTAAAGAAATTAATTATAATCATTGTGGGTTTAGTACAGGATTAAGGAACAATCAGAAATCATATTTAAATCAAGAAAATTAAGTTTAAAAGGCTCTTGATGCATTATATCCTTTATCACAAAAAGGATGACAAGATCGTCTAACACGAAGATGAAGACTAAGTCGTCTAACATGTTTCACGTTTAGATATCGTCTATCTATTTGCATTCCATAGAAATTTTCTAGCAAGTCTAACAAAAGGAGACCGTCTAACATGTTTATCACAACAAGACTGTCTAACACGTTTTGCATAGTTAGACCGTCTACCAGATTAGACACTATGAGATTGTCTAGCATTCTAATATTGTAGATCTCTATTAAGTGTGGCTTTTATACATGTACATCAATTAACTTTGTTATACCTTTAACACATCTTATTGAAAATTGTCATGAGACCGTCTAATAGGTATTAGATAATCTAGCAAAGACTATATCGTCTAGTTCCTAACCAATTTTCAATTTTCTTATTTGTTTGCATTTTCTATCTTTACTTTGTTGTTTTTAATTTTGTAGTTTTTGTTTCTTTTATTATTTTTATTCTAATTTTATTTGTGGATATGGATTTAACTTCTTTGATTAACCAACTTTCATATGGTTATTATTCTTCATTTCAACATAATCAACAAAAACAATTATTAAACTAATTATGAGCGATAATTTCAATGAGTCATATTATAAACAACCTTATTATAAAAAATGTGTGCCAACCATCCTTTCAACAAATAACGTCTTTAAAGGAGCTTATAAGGTAATTGAGTGAAACTAACATGAAATTTCAACGAAGTATGAAGGATAGACTCATCAATTTACAAAAGCAAGTTGATCTATTGAACATTCTTCTGCAAAAAAAATTGACCCTCCAAGCGATGAAGATATCATGTCATTTGCTACAAATGCAAGGGTTAAAGAACTTTCAGAAGAAGAAATTTTTTAAGATACTCAAGACTACACTATAAATGAAGATTTTTCTAAGGAAAAGCTAAATTCATGTCATAATTTTAATTTACATGCTTTACTAGTGATTTTGGATATAGGTTTCTAAAAGCTATGAAACATCACGTTGAGGACCACTTTAACATCCTTGATGGCATTGTGAATGATAATGTGCTTCAGTTTCTAGAAGATTTTACTCTTTTTTTATCTTATTTATTGTATTAATGTTGAGATAGAAGAGTTTACACTACTATAAAATCATTAAATAAAAACTAATTTTAGAGACAAAAAGTAATTAGTTGTTAGAGTGAACTAAATTATATACAGAGACTAAAAAAGTTATTAGCTATCAAGGTTTTGACTTCCAATTATTTAGATTCTAAAGTTGGTAGTTAAAACATTGACAGCTAAATAGATACCAATTTAGAAACTAATTTAGATATCAATAATATTTTATTCTCTATTATAAAAATTATTTATTTATTGTTTCTAAAATTAGTTTATATTTAATAATTTTTGTGTGTGTTATATCATCTAATGATGTAGATTCTAATAATAGTTGTGATGCAAATTCTGATAATAATACATTAATAGATACCATTAAGCCAAAATCCACAACTTCAACCATAGCAGCTACATATGCATACGATGGAATGCTTTGTAATAACAGTTGTGATGCATGTTCTAAAACTAATACACCAGTAAGTACCATTGAGTCAAAAGGAACATGCTTAACCATAACAGCTACAAACGCATCTCAATAGATTTATAGTTATTGAAGTCTCGTGCTAGACTGGCACCTCACTCTCCAGCCACCTTCTATAGAATTAAAGCCTTGCACTTATTTGGATAGAATTTAGAGGCTTCTAGTTATCATGTCTAGCAACCGTTTGGAGGATCAAAAGTAGGAGAAGTGGCTACAAGATTTCAAAGAACACCAACTCAGTGCATAAGAAAAAGGATCAGATCCAACCTCACCTAATTCTCAATCTTTACAACCCAATCTAAAGATATGGCTAAAAATAGAAACAATGAAAGAGGGAGGATTATTAATCCCACTAGAAGAATTTTGGGAGATTATGCTTTGAAACAATAACCAATATAATTTTCAAGCATAGCCATTTCTGTTGCAACCAAATCATTGGAAATGAAGTCGTGTACTGCAGTGTACTGCAAGATGTTGTCGGGAGGATCAAACGCCGTGTACTGCAAGATGATGTTGTCGGGAGGATCAAACGCCGTGTACTGCAAGATGTTTGTGAGCACACTCCAGGGAACGGTGCTGGAATGGTTTGTGAGCCTGCCTACAGGTCACGTAACCAACTTCCAACAGTTTTCAAAGATCTTCGTCGAGCAGTACATCGTGAACAAGGCACCGCCCAGGGTGTCTTATGATTTGTTCGATATAAGGCAGTATCAGGGAGAGTCCCTCAGGGATTACCTGAATCGTTTTGGGGCGCAAATGGTCCGATCGCCGGCCAAAGATGAAGAAATGCTAGTCTATGCATTTAAGAAGGGCGTGCTGCCGGGACCATTCTACGAAGCATTGATCAGGGCTCACCCTGCCACGTTTGCTGAGGTCCGGCGACTTGCGGTGGCCCACATCGCCGATGAGAGTGAAATCGCCGAGAAGAGAGGAAGCGTGGCTCCCGCTAGGCCACGCGCCCAGACCAGGATCCAGCCACAGAGGGTGTTGGAGACAGCGGCGGCCAGGAGGGATCAGAGGACTCGCCATCCTTATGATCCAAGGAAGAACAAGGGCAGGGGCCAGAGACGCCCGCAACCAGCACGCCGGGAGTACAATCGCCCGCCTAAGCACAAGTTTGTCATGGGATTAGCGGACCTGATCGCCATTCCCAATATATCAGCTAGGTTGAAAGCGCCCGAGAAGGTGGGCGACAAGGTGCTGGGACCAAAGCCAGACGCCTGGTGTGAGTTTCACCAGGGCTTTGGCCACACCGTGGATTCATGCTTGCTTTAGGATACCAGCTCGACGATCTGGTTAAGAGCGGGTTCCTAAATGACTACTTGCTGGATAGAAGGACGGGGGGCGCGTCGAGCTCCCAACCAACAGGTGGAGAGGCTCAGCAGCACGAGATGCCTACACACTGGGAAATCCAAACCATTGCAGGGGGTTTCTCGGGTGGTGGATGCACCGCATCACAGAGGAAGAAGTACGCAAGGTCTGTGATGACGGTAGATATGTTTGAAGACCACTCGCCGGATGTGGACATTACGTTCACCAGGCAAGATCTTCGGGACGTTGTGCCTCATGACAACGATCCCATAGTCATCTCGTTGATCACAGCAAGAAGGAAGGTCCACAGGGTTCTGGTGGACCAAGGAAGCTCGGCAGACGTGATGTTCTGGCCGACTTTCACGCAGTTGGAGCTACCCCTTGACCAGCTGAGGCACTATGGAGGGTGTTTGTATGGTTTTGCTGGTGACTAGGTAGAGGTCAGGGGGTACATAGAGTTGAGGACTACGTTTACAGATGAGGCGGGTTCGAGAACAGAGAAGATCAAATACCTTGTCGTAAATGCTCCCTCAGCATACAACATTCTGCTGGGAACACCCACGCTCAACAGAATAGGTGCTATACCATCGACACGGCACATGAAGGTGAAGTTGCCGTCTATGGACAGGGTGGTGATCACCATCAAATCCGACCAGAAAGAAGCGAAGAAGTGCTATGAGAATAGCCTGAAAAACAAAAGGTCTGTGAGTTACGTGACAACCACCCCGCCTCCTGGTGTGAAGCCCAGATCGACGGTGATAGAAGAGACCGCCGGAAGAGACGTGGAGATGGTGGATGCTGAGCTAAAGGAGGGGAACGCTGGTCTGGAAGAAGAGGAGGCAAGGAATCGCCCTGAGGAAGCGAGGGAGCTGGGAATCGCCAGGGCGGTGATCGCCAGAGAAACCAGGCCAAAACCTGTCGAGCAGTGGCTCGAGAGAGAGATCGGAGGAAAGATCTTCAAGCTGGGAAGATCTCTGGAGGTCGAGCTCCAGGACCAAATCGCCAAGGTGATAGAGCGGCATCTGGATGCGTTTGCATGGTCCGCTTCGGACATGCCCGGGATCGATCCCGACTTCTTGTGCCATCACTTGGCGATGGACAACTTGGTGAGACCAGTGCGACATAGGAGAAGGAAGTTCAACGAGGAGAGGAGGCAGGCGATTAGAGAAGAAACGCAGAAACTCCTTGCTGCAGGCCATATCAGGGAAGTCCAGTACCCTGAGTGGCTGGCCAATGTCGTGCTGGTGAAGAAGAGCAACGGAAAATGGCGCATGTGCGTCGACTTCACCGATTTGAACAAGGCTTGCCCAAAAGATTCGTACCCTTTGCCAAGCATAGACGCCCTGGTGGACAATGCTGCAAGGTGTAAGTTGCTGAGTTTTCTGGATGCCTTCTCGGGGTACAACCAGATAAAGATGCATCCCATGGATGAAGAGAAGACTGCCTTCATGACCGAGAGATCGTGCTACTGCTACAAGGTGATGCCTTTTAGGTTGAAGAATGCGGGGGCCACGTACCAGAGGTTGATGGATCGAGTACTTGCACCGATGCTGGGAAGGAATGTGCAAGCGTACGTGGATGACATGGTCGTGACCTCGCCAGAGAAAAGCAAGCACGTCGCGGACTTGGAGGAATTGTTCACCACGATCGCCAAGTTTAGGTTGAAGCTGAATCCGGAGAAGTGCATCTTTGGCGTGGAAGCTGGGAAGTTCTTGGGTTTCCTCTTAACTGAGAGAGGAATAGAAGCCAACCCTGATAAGTGTGTCGCCGTCTTGGTGATGAGGAGCCCAGCCACTGTGAAGGAAGTACAACAGCTTACAGGTCGGATGGCCGCCCTGTCTCGGTTCGTGTCGGCTAGCGGAGAGAAGGGCCATCCATATTTTCAGTGCTTAAGGCGGAATAACAAGTTTTCCTGGACGAAGGAGTGTGAGGAAGCCTTCGTCAAGCTGAAGGAGTATCTGGCGAGCCCGCCGGTTTTGTGCAAACCGCTGGTGGGAACCCCTCTCAGGTTGTATTTTGCTGTAACTGAGAGGGCGGTGAGTGCGGTGCTCGCCCAAGACCAAGATCAGGCTCAAAAGCCTATTTATTTTGTTAGTAAGGTGCTGCAGGGGCCCGAAACGAGATATCAGGCCCTGGAGAAGGCTGCGCTGGCTGTGGTATTTTCGGCGAGGAGGTTGCGCCACTATTTCCATAGCTTCACGATACTGGTGATGACCGACTTGCCCATCCAGAAGGTCTTGAAGAAGCCTGACGTCGCTGCGAGGATGGTGAAGTGGGCGGTGGAGCTGTCGGAGTTTGATATTAAGTATGAGCCCCGAGGCCCGATCAAGGGGCAGATCTTCGCAGACTTCGTGGTCGAGCTCTCATCTGAAGCGACACGAGATGAAGGGGATGATATCGCCAAGAGCCTTTGGCGACCAGGAGAAATTCAAGCAATGGCAAGAAAGTCAAAGACCCGTTTTGATAAAGCAGATCGGGTGAGCGGTGTCTTAAGCCATTAATTGAGTTGAAGTTCGTTATTTGAAGAGCGATTTTACGCTAAGGTTCATTACCTTGGGGTTACAAGTTGTTAGAGTGATTGTTGTTCGAAAGTCAGTGGTTCGAAGCAGTTAAGTATATATCCGCGCCTACGAAATTGCTAAGTTAATTTCTTTGAAGTAAATCGTGCAAGGAAAGATAAAGCAGACAGAGAAGTTATAAGAAGAGGTACAAAGACTTTATCATCAAGTAAACATCAGTTCCAGGTACATATACAGAAAAGGGGAAAGTCTATTACAATCATATGTAAGGAGAAAGCATAAAAGTAGTGGATGGAGGGACTCAATCAGTCTTCAGCAGGAACAACCTTCCCATCCACCACCTCGTTGTTGAGAGACACCATGGTAAGATCTAGGTCGGGGTACAGGCAGGCGAACTGTTCCCGGGCGGCCTCGAATCCAGCAGCAAGAATCTGGGCAGAGCTTAGCTCAAGTTCTTCGATCTGTTTCTTTAGCCCCTCGTTCTACTGCTTCAGCTCTTCAGCTTGTTTCTTAAGTTCTTCAATGGTTTCCTGAGCTTGAAGAAGGTCTTCAGCAACCTTCTTGGATTCTGCCTGCACCTGGGCCAGTTCGGCGGCGATCTTCCCGTTTTCTTCGTTGGCTTCAGCGAGCTTAGCCATGATGTCGTCTCTCTCCTTTTCCACCTTCCCCAGGAAGACCTCCCGATCGGCTGACCTTTGTTCGAGCTTCTTTAACTTGAAGGCGTCAGCTTTGATCAACGTCTCCATGTCAGCCACTTTGACGCGATAAGGTACTAGCTTGCTCTCCAGCTCAATCTTCTCTTGAGCCAAAAGCTGCACCTTATGGCGTAGATCGGTGGCCTCCTTGCGCGCCACCCGGAGCTCGGTGCTCATGGCATCTTCTACTCGGGAGTGCTCAATCTCGGCGAGTGTCAGATTGCAGGATAACCTCTCCGCCTCAATCCTTATGGTGTTATTTTCAGTTCGGAGTGCGAAGAGGTCATCCTGGAGCTTCCTGGTGGAACTCTCCACAGCTTTAGATATGATGGAGGGGAAATCCTCCGCCATCATCTTCAGTTTTGCTGAGAAGGGCTCCCACATCCTCTTGACCTCAAGAGAGAGGTTTGCTTGTGGAGGCACCGGGTGGGCTTGTTGTTGGTTTTCGCCGCCACCTTCTTGAGTTGGTTGTTCTTTGGGTGCTTCTTGGCGTGGCAGCGACGTCGGGGATTCAGTAATAAGGATTGGAGAGTGATGAGCACCTTCATCCCCGACTGGTGCAGCGTTTGCGGTTGAGGCGTTTAAAGGAGGACCCCCTCCAGCTGATACATAAGGCGTGGAGGCGCTCGGGGGGTGTGGATGGTGGTGTTGATGTTGGAAGTGGGGGTGGAGCAGATGGTGAAGAAGGCGCCACCCTTTTCCTCTTGATGATGAGGCCATCTTCAGTCGCCTCATCATCTTCTTCTTCTTCCTCGTGGACTACTTGGGGGGCTTTCCTCTTTGGTTTCCTGAGGATAAGCTTTTTGCGTTGGTTGGCGGGCTGGGCCTCGGGAGGAGTTGGGCCTTTGGGTGGCGATCTGCCCTGTGCAGCGGCGATCTCCACCACCGAGTTCGGCACGGTTTGGGAACTCGTAGGAGATGAGTGTAGTAGTGAGGAAAGTGATGTTGGCGTCTGCCACACTCTTCCAGAAGAAGCATAGGTCCTTGTCCAAAGCACCCATGCTATCAGGACTCCTTGGCCTCCTGAAGCTGCCTTTGGACTCTTTGTTCCCCTTGTTTACCCAATACAAGGGGAAACCGTTGAGCAGAGAGGCGTCCTTGTCGTTCGAGCGCACTTGGACAAACTTGCCCTTCCAGTCTTTGTAAGATTGCTGGAAGATAGAGAGGATTGACCTCCCAGCAATCCCATTAAGGCTCACCCACAGGCGATCTCCTGGGTGTTTGGCTTCGAAGAGGAAGAGAAAGACGTCCACTGACGCTGGCAACCCCAGGTGGTCGCACATTATCTGGAACGCCCGCACGAACGCCCAGCTGTTGGGATGGAGCTGGGCGGCGGCGATGTCGAGCTCGGTAAGAAGCTCCCTTTATAAACGAGTGAAGGGAAACCTAAGTTTCACCTTCTTGAACAGAGTGGTGTAGACGAAGCAGAACAACCCGCCGTTGTTCCCTTTGTCATCGGCGCACACTGCATGTCGGGGGGGCAAGGTAGCACCATCATCTTTTCGTCGTGCTCCTTGTGGAACGATAGGTGAGGCTCGTCCCCTTTCGTCAATCGAAGAACCGCCCCTGCAGAGTTTACTGAGGAGGTTTCCTTCAGCAAGGTCGAGGTAGCCCATGGGTATAATTTTTTGAAGTCGGGGGAAGGAACGGAGGCTCCTCCGGCGACGGGCGGAGTAGCCTGAGCCAAGTTGGCGCGGGAGGGTGCAGGCCTCTCATTTAAAGAAGTCAATATGTGTTTGATGTCAAAGAAGAAGATGATGCAAGTAGTGTATGTTCCTGTACTTCTTTAAATGCTGAATATTATAGTCAACTTCTTCAAGCCTTTAATGAAACTCATAAGGAAGCTAATTGGTTGGCCCTTTTAAATAAACGGTTTAAAGGTTTAAACAACTCATTGGAAAATAGAGTCGAGATCTTGGAAGAATAGTTGAACCATTAAAAAATAGATTTTGAAAGTTTGGAAATGATTTACAAAAACTTTTCTTGCAAGTGTGATTCTATCTTTTGTGAAAATTGTGAATAACTTGAAAAGAAAGTCCACTACCTTTTAAAAACCATGAACAAGTTTTCCAAAGGCCAATCCAATCTTGAAACTGTTCTTGCTTCTCAAAAATGTGCTTTTGGCAAGGCTGGGTTGGGGTTTAATCCAAACAGCAAGAACAAATCTGTTTCAAAACCCTTTTCAAGTTTCTTTGAAAAACAAC